>NW_004444028.1:9668393-9734625 GCF_000243295.1 Trichechus manatus latirostris | reverse complement strand
GGAGCTTGCTGAAGCCATCATGGACTGCCTCTTCATGTGACTTGATATTGACTGTTGTCTCTGAGCCATCAATAACTTATTATAATTTTATTTTGTATTTGTTTAGTGAAACCTAGCTTATTATTTTGTTTTGTTTTGATATGCGCAAATTGGCTGCTGGTGTGCACTAGTTTGATTTTTGACACCTTTGAATCTCTAACATCCTGTCACCGGGTAGTTAGTTCTGTAACTAAGTATGTGCATGCAGGAGTCAGTTAAATTTTCCTATAATGGGTTCAGCTTGGGTGTTCAGGCAGTCAGTCATTAAGTATGTGATGCAGGCTCTCACCCCCAGTCCTAGAGAGGTATGGTGATTGGTGCAGGCACTGGACTCTGGCTGTGGTAGGGGATCACGCGCTGAGCCAGGCAGAGGGCTGACAGCTGCCCCTGAGAGTCTGAAAGGAAAGCATGTCCCTATTCTCTAGGGTGAATAGGTAGGTGAGTTTTGCAGCTGGACTATGAGCACCCCCTTTGTTGGCTGTAAAGACTCAAGGGCACCACTTTTTCTTGGACTCCTGTAGCAGGTGACTAGGAGCTTTAGGTGATACTACCAGTCCTCAAGCCCCTGCTGCAGATTGACAAAAGTGCCTATTTAAGGGGCAAAGCTGTTTCGAGGGTCACAAATCTGCCAGTTCACAGCTGAAGCAGTTGAAGTTAAACTTCAGATGTTTGCTGTGTTGTACTGTGGTAGTGAGGGCTAATGCTGTTGAGATGGGTCCCCACAAGTCTATACAGGAGTGTAAGGCACTCAGAGTCTGTGGCCCCCTTATACATGTGCCTAGCAAAGGAGCTGTGCCGACCCTGTGTTCCTGGCTTAGGGGAGCCAGTAGCTTATTTGTTCCCTCTCCAAGTCCAGGAGAACGGGTCAAGGTGCCTTTTGGGATCTACTTCCGGCCCAGCAGACTCCCAGTGCAGAGCGTGGAGGGAGGAGGTAAAAGGGAGAGAGGTTTTTCCCAAATGGGTTTTTTTTTAATCCCCGTGAAAGGCTGCACACATGCACTTGTCTTAGCCACTTGAGAGCTGCTTTTCACTGGTTCAGAGTGTCCAAGCAGAATCTCTGCTGCCAGGTCTCTCTCGATGTGGAAACTGCTTCTTAAGCATGTGCACAGCACAGCTGTTTGCCTGCTTCACTGCGGACTGGTGTGGCTGCAGAGCTGCAGTTTCACTGCTGAGGCTCTGGTGCTCTTCGCTTCTTCCAAATTGTCTCCCTCTCTCCTATCACTCAGTCGGATTCCTCAACTTTGCCTTGTTCAGGGCTCCTAGATATTCATATAGAATCAAATCACTTGTTTTTCCAGGTCTTTGTTGTAAGAGGGATATGGAAGTGTCTAACTACTCCGCCATGTTGGCCACGCCCCCATTTCCTACTTTTCTAATTATAAATACCATAAATGGACATTGGGTACATATGTCTTTCTGGACTTTTATGTGCATTTCTGTGGGAAATGCCCTTAGTCACATTTACCTGCATGCTCAATGATACCAATCTATCTGTATATGCCCCACCCATCCCCTCTCCAAATCCTTTCAGTGATTCCCCTGGATTTCAGAAAAATGGCCAGCGTTTCTCACCAAGTCCCAGGCCAGTGTGCCCCATTTCCCTCTCCAACCTCTTCTCTGGCCTCTCCCCACCTGGTCCTTGTGCTCCAACCTCCTGAACTGCTTGAGAAATCTTGCCCACATGAAGATCATTTATGTTTTTTCCACTGCCTTCTCCCTTGCCACACACTGTTAACCAGCTGTAAGCCCTCCATGCCTCCTATCCTTGGCATGACCATCACACTAACTGAACTTTGTGTCTTTCTTGAAGCACATGCGCCTTTCTACCACCTGTGACAAGTGTATGTGTGCCCAGCACACTCGTTAGATTATGAGCTCTTTCAGGATTCAAGCTGTGTCTTATCTAACTCTCTGTGCTCCACGGGGCCTGATATAGTGTCTGGAACATTGAAGTTGGTTAATACATAATTGTTTTTGTTGAATACAGGCTGACTGCTCGCCTAAACCTACTGAATGAATGATTATGATCCTGCCAAGTGCTATTATTATATTTCCGAAAATGTCTCTCATTACTAATGCTACCCACCCGTTGCTGTCGAGTTGATTCCTACTCATAGTGACCTTATAGGACAGAGTAGAACTGCCCTATAGGGTTTCCAAGGAGCAGCTGGTGGATTTGGTTAGCAGCCGAACGCTTATCCACTGTGCCCCCAGGGCTCCATTACTAATATTAAAACCAAAACTAAACCTGTTGCTATCGAGTCGATTCTGACTCATAGCGACCCTATAGGACAGAGTAGAACTGCCCCATATGGTTTCCAAGGAGCAGCTGGTGGATTTGAACTGCCGATCTTTTGGTTAGCAGCTGTAGCTCTTAACCACTACGCCACCAGTGTTTCCATTATGTTATAGTTCACAATTTAAAAAAAATTATGTTAAAAAGATGTCAAAAATATTTAAATACCACTAATGATACTAGTATGAATGGTATTTAAATATTTTTAACATCTTTTTAATATAATTTTTTTAAATTGTGAACTATAACATAATATAGAAAAGTGCACAAAAATGTATAGTTTAATGTATAACTAAAAAAGAAGTACCCTTGTAAACTACCACCCAGGTCAAGAAATTGAGCACAATAGCACTCCAGAAGCTCCCTGAGTTGCTTGCTAATTATAACTCTTTCCTCACCCCAGAAGAAACCACTACTCTGACTTTTGTGAAAATTATTAGTATGTTTTCTTTAGAATTTTCCAAGTATGTGTGTCTCTTGGTTTTGCCTGTTACTGAATTTTGTATGAATAAAATAATTCTGTATTCTTTTGTATCTGGCTTCTTTTGCTCAACGTTATGCCTGTGAGATTCACCAGTGTGGTTGTATGTACCTATATAGCACTCCATTGTATGACTATACCTCAGCTTATTTGTCCATTCTACCATTAGTGGAAGTTTTGGCCGTTTCTAGTTTGAGGCTACAATGAACAATATTTATCTGAACATCTTTCTCTGAACATCTTTGCAAAGTTTTCTGTAGGGTATATATCCAAAATAGAAACAACTGAAAATAGCCTTGCTCAGTAAAGCTAACCTCTCTCCGTAAATTGTTGTGCTAGTTTACACTGCCACCAGCAGTGTATGAGAGTTCCTTTTTGTTCCACAGCCTCACCAACATTTGTTATTATCAGACTTTTAAATTGTAGCCAATCTGATGGATATTAAGTGAGATCTATTGTGGTTTAAATGTATATTTCCCTGATTACTAATGAGGTTGGTTACTTTTTCATGTATTTATTGACCATTTGGAAATCTTCTTTTGCAACTTTAAGTATTTTTTTCCAATTATGTGTTTGTTCTCTGTTTTTTTTTTTAAACTTGATTTATAGGGTTTCTTTACATATATGAATGATTTGTTGGTAATACGTTGTTCTTTGACATCTTTCTTTTTAAAAATGATTGAAAATCATAATTTTGAATCATAATTTTGATCGCCTAATATTATGAGTTGAAATTGATGTACCACAATGAGTTTGGCTTTGGGATATTATAAATGCAAGATTTAAACAAAACCATAGAAACAAATCTTAGTAAAAGAAAAACATAATGCTATAAAAAATGGTGGAAAGACGAGCTTAGTAATTTTTCCCCCAAAAGCATCAATTTAATCTGACAAAATTGTCAAAAACAAACATTTCAAGACTTTGAAAATTGACCAAGGCATACAAAAAGTGGAGAAGAGTTTATATAAGAAAAACTACCAAACATTGCATAATAATAGTGGGAGTTTGAGGCATTTTAACCTAGGGGTACTTTCATCACCCCCCCCCCCAAGTTCTACTAGCACAGTAGTTATAACAGGGTGGGAAAAGCTGTGAGGACCAGAAGTTTTGCTTGATTTGCT
Organism: Trichechus manatus latirostris; assembly: GCF_000243295.1. Taxonomy (NCBI): domain Eukaryota; kingdom Metazoa; phylum Chordata; class Mammalia; order Sirenia; family Trichechidae; genus Trichechus; species Trichechus manatus. The sequence continues at coordinate 9,730,685 of NW_004444028.1, read as the reverse complement.
TGATTTAGGGCAATGTGCAGAGAAACCCCACACCACTGGGTGTTATCAGAAACAATAGTAATTTCACAGCAAATGGACAAGGAAAGCCAACATTACAGGTAGTCTGAGGTTGTGTTTCTGGTTCAGCAAGCAGAAGACTAGCAGACTAGCTAGAAATTTATCAAGGATGTTCAAAGAATGAAATAGCCATTGTCAGCTTTTATAACTTACCCCATATCCCTAGTAGGCTGGAAGTCCATGTGCCTGCACATGGCTGTGCACACACTTAGGAGAGGAGAGACTAGTGATGGCCCTAGCTATCCACATGTGTCTGGCTGAATATGACATTTCGTACATGCACAGAGGAGGAATGAGAGGGCCTAACTGAAAGTAAAAACTGGGAAATACTTGTAAATTATGTGAACTTGAATGCATTCCCAACCCACACAGAGATCCATTGGTAAAGGGTGGAAGCCTTACTGACTCAAGGTATTTGAGCCTAATGTCTGACCAATCATTGGCTCACCACTAACTTATGTTGACATAGGAAGCCAGGCTTAAAAATAAAAACAATAACTGAGCAGAGACACCAGTAGCTCTACACAGTAGAGACAGATGTAGTCTAGGTAAGTTGTGAAACAAAGAAAAACACCAAACAAATGGGGTGGGGGGGAAGCCAGCCACTGTAAGGAGAGAACAGAACCCAGAGTTGCTACAATATATTTTCTAAAATATTCAGTTTTTTTTTTTTTTAAATTATTTGGCATGCAAAGAAACAGAAAATGGGACTCATTCAGGAAAAAAAACAGTCAATGAACACTGTCTCTGAGGGGGCCTAGATACTGGATTTAGAACACAAAGACTTCAAAGTTGTTATAAGTACTTACACATTCTATGACTCATCAAATAGAGATTCTCAATAGAGACATAGTGTATTTGTTTCCTAGGGCTGCTGCAACAAATCACTACAAAGTAAGTGACTTAATAACAGAAATTTATTCTGTCACATTTCTGGAGGCTGGAAGTTCAAACTCAGGGTGATGACAGAGCCACGGTCTCTCTGAATGCTCTAGGGGAAGAATCAGTTTTTTTTTTTTTTTTTTCTCCTCTTTTAGCTTCTGTTGGTTCCAGGCATTCCTTGACTCATGGCAGCGTAACTCGAACCTCTGCTGCCTTCTTCACATGCCTGTCTTCCCTCTGCTGCATCTATCTGTCTTCACAAGGTATTCTCCTCTCCCTGTCCATTTTCTCTTCTATAAGGACACCAGACACAAAGAAATTAGGACCCACTCTCCTCCAGTATGACCTCATATTAATTTAACTAATTACATCTGCAAAGACCCTATTTCCAAATAAGGTCTCATTCATGGTACTGGGAGTTAAGACTTCAATGTATCCTTTTGGGAGACACAGTTCAACCTATAACACATAGAAATGTCAAAAAAGCACTAAATGGAAGTTCTGGAGTTAAAAAGTAAAATAGCTGAAATAAAATTTACTACAGGAGGATCAACAACAGATTTAATCTAGCAGAAGAAAGATTCAGAAAACTTGAAGATAGATCAATAGAAATTATCCAGTCTGAAGAACAAAAAGAAAAAGAATAAAGAAAAATGATTAGAGTCTCAGAGATATGTAGAACAGCATCAAACATACCAACATAGATGTAATGGGAGTCCCAGAAAGAGAAGAGAGAGGTAAAGAGACAGAAAAAAATATTTAAAGAAATAATGGCCAAACAATTCTCAAATTTGATATAAAATATTAATTTACACAACCAAGTTCAGTGAACTCCAGATAGATTAAACACAAAGAAAGCCACAACTAGTCATCATAGTCAAACTGTTGAAAGTCAAAGATAAAGAAAAAAAATCTTGAAATCAGTAAGAGAAAAACAGCTTCATCATGTACAGGAATACAACAATATGATTAACAGCTGACTTCTCCTCAGAAACAAAGGAGACCAGAGGGTTAACATATTCAAAGTGCTGAAAGGAAAAAAAAAAAACCAAAAAAACCCTTTGAACTAAGAATTCTATACAGTAAAACTATCCTTTAAATATGGAAGAAAAAGACATTCCCAGATAAACAAAGACTGAAAGAATTCACTGCTAACACACTTGCCTTTCAAGAAATACTAATGAAAGTCCTTTAGGCTAAAGGAAATGACACCAGACAGTAACTTAAATCCAAACAAAGAAATAAAGAGCACCAGAAAAGGTAATCCATCTTAGAGGAAGTACAGCCAGAATGCTCCTTAGAAGCAAGTATGGCGAGACTTCATCTTACTTACTTTGGACACCTCATGAAGAAACACCAATCACTAGAAAAATACATCGTATTTTGTAGAGAGTCAGTGAAAATGAAAGAAACCTTCAATGAGATAGTTTGACACAATAGCTGCAACAATGGGCTCAAACATACTAACAATTGTGAGGATGGCACAGAATGAGGCAATGTTTTGTTCTGTTATGCATAAGCTTGTCATGAGTTTGAGCCCACTTGACGGCAACTGACAATAAAACAAGAAGAAAAGGTAAATATATAGATAAATAGAAAAGACTAAATAAATATACCCACTATTCGTTTATTGACATGGTTAGGTTCCAAAGACCGGGTTGTTATATGAAAACCAGCATTATGCAAAAATGGATGATGACCACATCAGATTACAAAATGGAGGATGACTACATCATTACATAACTGCCAAATCACATTATACATAACTACCAAATTGCATTGTTACATATCTGCCAAATTACATCACTACATAAATGCCAAACCACTGAGAGTCATGGTGCAGTGAAATTGACACATAACTTTAACCATCACAGCCAGGATTACTCTCACCTCTCACCTTGACATTCGTTATTTCCAGATGTTGTACGTCGTTAATGTGCGAAATAGTCAAATAGTAGATTTTTTACTATTGTTGTAAATGTGAAGTGTTGGATAATGAGATAGTTGGTAATAGTTTTCTTTTATTCTATTAACTGATTTAAAAGACCTAAGATTAAAAATAATAGCAATAAAGCTGTATTGTTGGTCTTATAACATATAAAGATATGTAGGACAAGAATAGCACAAAGGAGAGGGAATGACATGGAGCTATATTGGATAAACTTTTTTTATTTTACTAGAATTAAGTTCATTTAGATCTGGAGTAAGTTGTGATAAGTTAAGGTGCATCTTGTAATCAGTGGGAAAACTACTAATAAAAACTTAAAAATATAGTTAAAAATTAGCAAAAGAATTAAAGTGGTATGTTAGTAAAGAGCTACTTAATGCGAAGAAGTCATAAAAGGAAAAGAGGGACAAAATAGACATGAACTATATAGAAAACAAATAGCAAAATAGAAGATTTAATCCAACCTTATCAGTAATTACTTTAAATATGAACTAATAAAACACTCAAATCAAAAGGCATAGATTGTCTGACTGGATTTAAAAAAAAAAAAACAAGATCCAATGTATATAAGCTATTTACAAGAGACATCCTTTAGATTCAGGCACAAATAGATTAAAATAAAATGAGTAAAACGCATATATCATTCAAACAGTAACCATAAGAGAACTGGACTGGGTCTATTAATATCAGACACAATAGACTCTAAGACAAAACCAAAAAGTTAAAAGAGGAAAAAGGACATGTCACATAATAAAAGCATTAATTCATTAAGAAGATATAATACTTATAAATATATGTACACCTAAAAATATATGTACACCTAAAAAATAGATGGAGCAAAATCTTACAGAATTGTAAGGTGAAATAGACGATGCATAAATAATAGTTGGAGACTTTATTACCTTACTCTCTGTTATGGATTGAATTGTGTCCTCCCAAAATATGTGTTGTAAATCCCAACCTCTATGCCTGTGGTTATAATCCCATTTGGGAATAGATTGTCTTTATTATGTTAATGAGACAGGATTAGTGTAGGGTGCGTCTTAAGTCAGTCTCTTCTGAAATATAAAGGAGATTAAACAAGCAAGCGAAAGAAGCAGAGATGGAGGAAGAGAGATGCCAAGCCACATGAAGATCACCAAGGAGCAGAAGCTCAAAAGAGACAAGGACCTTCCTCCAGAGCCGACAGAGAAAGAAAGCCTTCCCCTAGGACTGGCATCCTGAATTTGGACTTCTAGCCTCCTAAACTGTGACAAAATAGATTTCTGTTTGTTAAAGCCACCCACTTGTGGTGTTTCTTTATAGCAGCACTAGATAACAAAGACACTCTCAATGACTGAAAGAACAACTAGACAGAAAATCAGTAAGGATATAGAGGACTTGAACAACATTATCTTCCTACTTGACCTGACTGACTTCCATAGAAAACGTCATCCAATAAAAAAAGATTTTTTTTTTCCGGTGGTATGGAACATTCCCCAGGATAGAATATCCTAAAAAAAAAAAAAAATGAAAAAAAAAAAAAACTTGTTGCCATCAAATTGATTCCGGACATGAAATAATTCTCAGTGCATTTAAAAGGGTTGAAATCATACAAAGTTTGTCCTCCAACTACAACTGAATTAAATTAGAAATCACAACAGAAAGATATTTGGGAAATCCCAAAATATTTGGAAATTTAAAAATATGCTTATAAATAACCCATGGGTTAAAAAAAAAAATACAAGGGCAATTAGAAAATATTTTTAAATGAATGAAAACAAAAACATAACATAGGGTTAAAAAAAAAATACAAGGGCAATTAGAAAATATTTTTAAATGAATGAAAACAAAAACATAACATAACAATAGAGAAAATCAATGAAACCACAAGTTGCTTCTTTGAAGAGAGTAAGAAAACTGATGATCAGCTAGACTGACAAAAAGAGAGAGAAGACACACATTACCAAAATCACAGTGAAAGAGGAGACATAACTACTGAGCCTACAGAAATTTGAAAACTACTTTATGCCTAAAAATTAGACAGCACAGATTAAATAGACAAATTCTTAGAAAGAAACAAATTACCAAAACAGCCTAAAGAAGAAATAGAAAATGTGAATAGGCCTATAACAGGTAAAGAAATTGAATTATTAATTAAAAACGTTTTCACAAAGGAAAGCCCAAACCCGGATGGCTTCACTGGTTTATTCTATCAGAGATTTAAGGAAGAAATTATGCCAATTCTTCACAAACTTTTCCAGAAAACAGAGGAAGAAGGAGAATTTTCCAACTTATTCTGTGAGGCACATATACTCTGATACCAAAGTCAGACACAGATATTACAAGACAAGAATATTACAGACCAGTATTTCTCACAAATATACATGAGAAATCCTCAACAAAATATTAGCAAACTGTCTAGAAATTCATAAAAAAGATTATATACTATGATAAAGCAGAATTTATCCCAAGAATAGAAAGTTGGTTTAACATGCAAAAATGAGTTTATGTAATACACAATCTTAATAGAATAAAGGGCAAAAACAACATTCAATAGACATAGAGAAAGGGCATTTGACAAAGTCTAACACCCATTCATAATAACTCTTAATGAACTAGTAAAAAGAGAGTACCTCCTCAATGTGATAAAGGGCATGTATATTTAAAAAAAAAAAAAAATCCTACAGCTAAAGTCATACTTAATGGTAAAAGTCTGAATTCTTTCCCCACAAGATTGGGAATAAGCCAGTTTAGAGCAATAAGGCAAGAGAGGGAAGGAAGGAAGGGAGGAAAGGAGGAGGAAGGAGGGAAGAAAAGGAAAGAAGGAAGGAAAATAGAGAAGAAAGAAGGAAAAGTGAAGAAAGGAAGAAAAGAACAACAAAATTAGAAAAATTAAAACTGGCTTTATTTGCAGATGACATGATCACCTATGTAGAAAACTAACGTAATCCATAAAAAAACTTTACTAGAACAATAAACAAGAAAAGTGGCAGTATAGAAGATTCATATACAAAAATCTATTGTATTTCTCTATACTTTCAATGAACAATCAAAAAATGAAGTTAAGACATTTTCATTCATCAGAGCATAAAGAAATACAGTATTCAGGAATGAATTTAACAAAAGAAGTACAAGCTTTCTACAAGGAAAACTATAAAGCATTGTTGAATGAAATTATAGAAGATCTAAATAAATGGAAAGACATTTCACGTTCATGGATTGCATGACAGAACATTGTTAAGATGGCAATACTCTCCAGATTGTTCTGTAGATTCAGTGTGGTCCCTATCAAAATTGCAGCAGGAAATTTTTGCAGAAATTGACAAGGCAATCCTAAAATTTACATGGAAATTCTGTAAATCTGTATGGAAGCAGACTGCTGCATCTTTCTCTCACAGAGTGGCTGGTGGATTCGAACTGCCGACCTTTCGTTTAACAGCTGAGTGCTTAACCACTGTACCACCAGGGCTTCTTTATGGAAATGCAGAGGACCCAAAATAGCTACAACCATTTTGAAAAAGAAGACCAAAGTTGGAGGACTCAAATTTAATACTTTCAAAACTTACTATAAAACTATGGTAATAAAGACTGTTTGGTCTTTATTGGCATAGGATAGATATAGATCAGTGTAACAAAATTAAAAGTGAAAACATAAGCCCTTACATTTATGGTCAATTGATTTTTGACAAAGGTACTAAGACAGTTCTATTTGAGAAAGGATCATCTTTTCAACAAATGGTGCTGGGATAATTGGACATACTTAAAAATTAATTCAAAATGGATTATGTTCCTAAATGTAAAAACTAAAAATTTGAAACTTCTAGTAGAAAATATTTGTGACCTCGGATCAAGCAAATAGTTCTTAGATATAATACCAAAATCACAGCCCATGAAAGAATAAACTGATAACTTAGAGTTTGTCAACATTAAAAATGTTTACACTTCAAACACCTTTTAAAAAATGAAATGACAAGCCACAGTATGGAGCAATATTTTCAACTCATATATTTGGTAAAGGCCTTGTATCCAAAATATGTAAAGAACTCTCCAAACTCAATAATAATAAGAAAAACAACCCAATTAAAATAAAAAATTTGAATAAACATTTCACCCAAAAAGATATACAAATGTCTAATAAAGACATATAAAGGTGCTCAATATCATTAGTCACTAGAGAAATGCAAACTGAAACCACAATAGGATACCACTGTACACTGGCTAGAATGGCTGCAGTAAAAATACAGACAGTAACAAGTGTTGATGAGGATATGGTGGAGACCAGTGAGAGTGTGAGATGGTATATCAAATTTGGAAAAGAGTTTGACACTTTCTTAAAAAGTTAAGCAGAAACTTTCCATACAAACCAACAATTCCCCTCCTTGGAATCCCCCGTGTTGCTGTTAGGTGCCATTGAGTCAGTTCCGACTCATAGCAACGCTGTGTACAACAGAAAGAAACACTATCTGGTCCTGCACCATCCTCACAATCGTTGTTATGCTTAAGCCCATTGTTGCAGCCACTGTGTCAATCCATCTCGTTGAGGGTCTTCCTCTTTTTCGCTGACTCTCTACCAAGCGTGATGTCCTTCTCCAGGGACTGATCCCTCCTGATAACATGTCCAAAGAATGTGAGACGTAGTCTCACCGTGCTTGCTTCTAAGGAGCATTCTGGTCGTACTTCTTCCAAGACAGATTTATTCATTCTTTTGGCAGTCCATGGTATATTCAATAAATATTCTTCTCCAACACCACAATTCAAAGACATCAATTCTTCTTCCATCTTCCTTATCGTCCAGATTTCACATGCATATGAGGCGATTGAAAACACCACGGCTTGGGTCAGGTGCACCTTAGTCTTCAAGGTGACATCTTTGCTTTTCTTCCCTAGAGACATGGAAACATGTCCGCACAAGGACTTATATTTAAATGTTCATAAAATACCCATCAACTGTGAATGGATAAACATAATGTGATACATCCATACAATGGAATATTATTCAGCAATAAAAACAGGTGAATGTCTGATACACACTACAACATGGATGAATCTCAAAAGCATTATGTTAAGTGAAAGGAGCCAGACACAAAAGACCACATGGTGTATAATTACATTTATACGAAATTTTCAGAAAAGGCAAATCTATAGGAACAGAGCCCTGGTGGCTCAGCGGTTAAGAGCTTGGTTGGTAACCAAAAGGTCGGCAGTTCGAATCCACCAGGTGCTCCTTGGAAACTCTGTGGGGCAGTTCTACTCTGTCCTGTAGTGTCGCTATGAGTCAGAACCGTCTTGACAGCAACGGGTTTATAGAAACAGAAAGCACATCAGAGATTGCCTGAGGCTGAGGATGGGAGTGAGGATTTACTGCAGAAGGGCATGAGGGATCTTTCTGGGGTGATGGTGATGTTTGTGGTGATGGTTGTATAATTCTATAAATTTGATTAAAATTATTCAATTGCCACTTAAAATTTTATGGTATGTAAACTATACCTCAATAAAGCTGTTAGAAAAAACATTGCTAAGAATTTGAAGCCTGTAGAAGCAGCCTCTTCAAGTTCCTAGGACCTCTGAGGTCTAAGAATGGCATTAAAATTCCATTTGTTTATAGTTTTAGGGCATTTATAGTCTGAGGGCAGATGGCAATTTTAAGAAGTACGTTGTGTGTGCAGCCTGCATTCTGGGGTTATAAGTTGCAAAAGCAAAGAAGGAGTTGTAACTTTGCTCTCTGAAAATACAATCAAGTCTGAGAAATCGGTAAGAGGACGGAGCCAGACGTGAGGAGAGTATATGTAGGTGTGACATCGCGTTCTCGGTGTTTCCAAATCAGTTTCGTTTTGCTTTACTGTCAGAGTTATTTCATTGCTTAATAACTCTGCCTTGATTAGTGCACCTTCATCAGTGCCATTAATCCAGGAGCAGTTGCTGTTGAATCGACTTCAGCTCACGGCTGTCCCGTACGTGTCAGAGAGAAAACTGTGCTCCATAGGGTTTTCAATGGCTGATGTTTTGGAAGTAGATCCCCAGGCTTTTCTTCTGAGGCACCTCTGGATGGACTCGAATTTCCAACCTTTCTGTTAGCAGGCGAGCTCCTTAGCCATTTGCACCACCCAGAGACTCTGTGCCACGAATCAGCTGTTGCTGTAGATTCAATTCAGACTCATGGCAGCCCCATGTGTTACAGAGTAGAAGTGCTCCATAGAGTTTTTTGTTTTTTTTGGCTGAAATCTTTATGGAAGCAGATTACCAGGCCTTTTTTTCAAGGTGCCACGGGATGGGTTCAGAACGACAACCTTTAGGTTAGTGGTCAAGCTCAAATCATTTGCACCCTTTGGAGACCTCTTTGCCCTTAATTAAAAAAAACCAGAAACCAAAAACCCAAACTGTTGCCGTTGAGTTGATTCGGACTCGTATCGACCCTCGAGGACACAGTAGAACTGCCCCATAGCGTTTCCAAGGAGCAGCCGGTGGATTGGAACTGCCAACCTTTTGGTCAGCAGCCAAGTTCTTAACATAAATAAAGTGTTTAAAATTTTCATGAGAACATTAAACTTTGCCAATTCAGATTGGTTACAGAATTGACCTGAACAGTTTGAGTTATGTAACATTTTCAAGGAAATCAGTTTTATTACTTTGAAGTTCATAGAGCTTCTCTAAATAGACTAAGAAAATAGTGCCAAGTAGAAATCCCATAAGACCTTCTTTAATGGTTGATAAGACAGTTTTAATGAGCATAGCAAGTATTTGTAATTTCATGTTTCCATAATTATTGAAATTTTTGTTCTCTGGTAGAGTAAGCACATCCATTTCAATATTATTTACATTATCTGCTTGGCAAGATCCTTTTTTAAAAATAGATAATGTAAATATTATTTCTGTGCTCAACTTAGTCCAATTTGGTACTAATGAAGTGCCAATAATGAAGTGTTCCATTTTTATGACATCTCAGTCCGTATTTCAATGTGTCCAAGGCATACAACATTAAATAAGTTTGCTGAAGATGTGAAGTATGACGAGAACTGCAGAGCATCTGTGAGTTTGCCCTTTGTTTTGTGCTAGTATCTTTAGTAGGCTGTTTTAATGGATTGCTTACTTGTATGTGATACTTAAACATATCGATCAGTAAATTTTAAATTCACTGAGCTTTTTACCCAAGTTAATCACTTCTAAGATTGCTTTTGTCCGTGTCTCTCTGACAACCCTGGTGGCATAGTGGTTAAGAGTTCAGCTGCTAGCCAAAAGGTCAGCGGTTCCAATCCACCAGGCACTCCTTGGAAACCCTGTAGGGCAGTTCTACTCTGTCTTATTGAGTTGCTATGAGTTGGAATCGACTCAGTGGCAATGGGTTTTGTTTTGTTTTTTTATCCAACGAGAAGAGGAGAAAAGATTAAGTGGTAAATCCAGGATTTCTCAGCCAGAGGGGGTGTTGGAGAGCTCGCCTTGATGTCAGTGGTTTCTGTGTAACTGGGAGCTGCATTGTACGCTGAAGTTAAAGTGTCAGCGAGGCACAGCACTCAGCCCTCAGCCCTCAGGGCAGACACAGAGAGCTGTAATATGCACGTTCAGTGTGCAACAGACTGGTAGCAGACAATACGTTTAATGAGGACTTTGTGTTTGAAAAGTGGACTTTGAGCAGCTGCTTTAAAGGAATGGATAATTCTCTGCGCTAATGTACAGCCAGAATGCTCCTTAGAAGCAAGAATGGCGAGACTTCATCTCACGTACTTTGGACATGTTATCAGGAGGGACCAGTCTCTGGAGAAGGACGTCATGCTTGGTAAAGTAGACGGTCAGCGAAAAAGAGGAAGACCCTCAACGAGATGGATTGACCCAGTGGCTGCAACATTGGGCTCAAGCATAACGGTGACTGTGAGGATGGCACAGGACTGGGCAGTGTCTCATTCTGTTCCCATACACAGGGTGGCTACGAATGGGAACCGACTTGACGACACCCAACAACAACAGTGTAATACTATGAGTTGGAATTGACTCAATGGCAATGAGTTTTTTACTCTAACACAAGGACGTGACCATTCCCGCAGAGTTCATGTGGGCAAAGAGGACATCCAACAGACAAAGTGGAACCCTGATAGCAATCTTTAAAAATGTTAATATAGTTCCTGGACTAAGTCAGTGTGGTTGAGGTCTTTGTTGTTGTTATTTGTTTTCTTTTTTTAACTACGTCCTTACTAAGACTCATTTAGAAATTAATTCCATAATCTTGGGTTTTATATCTATGACAAAATTAACATCACAGTTAACTACATATAATTATTTTCCATGGTGTCTCTATGAAGTTCTTCCTGGTTTTCAATGGATAGGTAGTTGAACGAGGTGATCCTACGCTCAAGTGACAATTTCAATAAAAATTTCTGGACGTAAAGGCCGAGCCAGTAACACCTGCCCTTTATAGATAGATACCTCGTTGTTGTTGTTAGGTGCTGTTGAGTTGGTTCCGACTCATAGTAACTCTACACACTACAGAACAAAACACTGCTCGGTCCTGCACCATCCTCACAATCATTGTTATGCTTGAGCCCATTGTTGCAGCCACTGTGTCAACCCATCTCACTGAGGGTCTTCCTCTTTTTCGATGACCCTGTACTTTACCAAGTATGATGTCCTTCTCCAAGGACTGATCCCTCCAGACAACATGTCCAAAGTATGTAAGACATAGTCTCATCATCCTTGCTTCTAAGGAGCATTCTGGTTGTACCTTTTCTAAGACAGATTTGTTCATTCTTTTGGCAGTCCATGGTATTTTCAATATTCTTGACTAACACCACAATTCAAAGATGTCAGTTCTTCTTCTGTCTTCCTTATTCACTGTCCAGCTTTCGCATGCCTATGATGCGATTGAAAACACCATGGCTTGGGTCAGGCGTACTTTAGTCTTCAAGGTGACATCTTTGCTTTTCAATACTTTAAAGAGGTCTTTTGCAGCAGATTTGCCCAATGCAATGCGTCTTTTGATTTCTTGACTGCTGCTTCCATGGGTGTTGGTTGTGGATCCAAGATAGGTATTTTAGCAAGGCTTATTACTGTCTAAACATGCCACGTGTTACCCTCACACCCAGATCACTCTCGTAATCTAACAACAAAAAAGTAGACATGCAGTCTTTTCTGAGAGATTAATTTTACCAATGATGAGGAAGTTCTGCATTTCAAACAAAATGTAGATTTTTTAGGAGAAGTAGCCTTGGTGGCACAACGGTTAAGTGCTTGGCTGCTAGCTGAAAGATTGGCGGTTCGAACCCACCCAGCAGCTCTGCAGAAGAAAGACCTGGTGATCTTCTTTCCTAAAGATTAACGCCTAGGACATCCTATGGGGCAGTACTGCTCTGTCACATTGGGTCACTGTGAGTCAGAATCGACTTGACAGCGCCTGACAACAGCGAGAACAACAGCCTTCAAGGACATGGCTGAAAAGCAGCTTTCCCTCAGTCTCTCTCAGCTCTGCACATCTCACAAGCATAAACACTGATTGCCTTTGTTCTGGACTATCTTTTCAAAGACGTTTGTTTGCCATACAGCCTTGGAAGTAGAGACAGTGTCTCCCTCCACAGCAAAGAGCAGGTTTGCTTACTGTCCAGTGTAATAAAGATAATGTCCCTCTGGAGCATGAGGCATGCATGCTTTGTGCCCAGGATAAAAGATTCCGTTTCCCTAAGCTCAGGGTTCTTCTGTAATGCCACGCACCCTGTGTGCAGAAGACACCTCATCATCTTCATGTTGCTCTGCTAGAATTGGGGCTTGGGGAACCAGTGCAAGAAGATGCCAGTATTCTGGCTACGTTTCTTGCGGTGTGTAATAAAATCCTTTGTCTCTGAGAAAGACTCCTTTGTCGCCTGCCAGCATCCATGAAACTGGGGCAGGCTAATTTGTTGTCTTGCAAGAAGGGTAAAATCTCAGACCCTTCACAGTTCCTGACAGACATCTAGAGAAAAACTGTGAAATAATACTTGTGTTCCCTTTATAACCTTCAGCCCAACTTCTAGATCAGCCTCTGACTGAACATCATCAGTGCCATTTCGTTTTGGAGAACATTAATGTTAGACACTTATTTTTATCTGCTGTTGTGCTGTGTGCTGTCGAGTGGATTCCGACTCAGCTACCCTGTATGACAGAATAGAACTGCCCCACAGGGTTTCCTAGGCTGTGATCTTTATGGGAGCAGATCGCCAGGTCTTTTCTCTCACGGAGAAATAAAATTTCTCTCTGTAACTTTTACCCATTAGTTTTAGTTTGATCTATGGAGCTATATAGGACAAATCATTACCCTTTTCCAAAAGAGAGTGTGTACATCTGCATCTATATCTAGATCAACATCTACAGCTACATCTATGTCTGTGTATCTGTAATTGTATGTTTTCATTGTTGTTGTTAGGTGCTGCTGAGTTGATTCTGACTCATAGCAACCCTGTGTACAACAGAATGAAACACTGCTCCATCCTGTGCCATCCTCACAATCCTTGTTATGTTTGAGTCCATTGTTGCAGCTGCTATACAACTCATTTGGTCTTTGGTCATTAGTGTTCAATGCATCAAATCTGTTCTTGAAATGGTCTCCAGATTCAGGTGGGATATACTCAAGTTCCTATTTTGGTTCTCATGGACTTGTTTTAATTTTCTTCAGCTTCAACTTAAACTTGCATATGAGCAATTGATGGTCTGTTCCACAGTCTGCCCTTGTCCTTGTTCTGACTGATGATACTGAGCTCTTCCCACACATGTGGTTGATTTGATCCCTGTGTTTTCCATCCGGTGAGGTCCACGTGTATAGTACTGTTTATGTTGTTGAAAAAAGGTATTTGCAATGAATAAGTTGTTGGTCTTGCAAAATTCTATCATGCAATCTCTGGTGTCATTTCTATCACCAAGGCCATATTTTCCAACTACAGATCCTTCTTTGTTTCCAAGTTTTGCATGCCAATCACCAATAATTATCAATGCATCTTGATTGCGTGTTTGATCAATTTCATACCGTAGAAGTTGGTAAAATCTTCAATCTCTTCATCTTTGGCATTAGCTGAAGAGTTTAGATGGTTTTTTTACTGGACAATCAGTTTTTTATTGCCACAATTAATGCTACGTATCAAACCACTGCCAAATCTTGGTGGTCTAAAGCAAGAGCCATTTAATTAATTTACAGTTCTTCAGATCAGTTATTTAGTCTTGGATCCTTTGGGCAGGATTTTTGGTCTCAGCTGGGCTCTTTTGTGGTCAGCTGTTGGTCAGCTTTGTTGATCTTGACTGGGATCTCGCATGTGTGTAGGATTTTTGACCAAGACAACTGAGCTGAGTTCACGTGGTCTCTCATCCTTCAGCATTCTAGCCTGGGCTTGTTCACAAAAGAGTGAGAGGAAGTGTGCAAGATCTCTTGAGATCTAGGTTTGAGACAGGCACAAGATCTGCTACATTTTATTGGCCAAAGAAAGTCACAAGGCCAGCCCAGTTTCAAGGAGTGGTGAAATACAATCCACCTTTTAATGAAAGGACCTGCATAGCCATATGGCAAAGGGGCATGGATAGGGAGGGTAATACTTGCTATCATTTTGCAAGCAATCTATCATATGAGGCAATAAAGAATGATAAATTCTTGAGCAGTGGTTGAGGAAGAGAAGATAAAAACAATTGAATTAAGCTGGCAACTGTGAGCAAAAAGAATGTTGAATGAATGGAGAAGATTCTAGTTACATTAGAAAAAAGGCTAGTAGTCATTATCATATCATTATCACCATCCTTATATAACATATACAGTCCAATCCAATCTGTAGAGAAAGTCCACTGCCCCTTCCCAAGTCTGACAAAAGGAAGTTTATTCTCTGGAGAGGTTCTGCTCTTAGGGATACCAGGCACAGCTGAGGGTAGAGATAAGGTAGACCAAATGCATTAGTTGACTAGGATAGCTGTAATAAAACAGAACAAACTGGGTGGCTTTAAACAACAGGAATTTATTGTCTCACAGTTCTGGAGATGGGGAGTCTCACATCAAGGTGTCATCATGTTGATGACTTCCGAAGCTTTGAGGGAGAACCTGTTCCACGCCGCTCTCCTAGCTTCTGGTAGCTCCAGGCATTCCTTGGCTTGCAGCTGCAGCATCATGTGGCATCCTTCCTCTGCCTCCCTGTCTCTGTGTATCTTCTTTTTTATAAGGACACCAGTCTTCTATAAGGACCCACTCTACTCCGGTATGACTTCATGTTAACCTAATTAATAATATCTTCAAAGACTCTGTTTCCAAACAGGATCACATTTACAGGTACAGGTTTTAGGGTGGTGCAACTATTCTGTATGATACTGTATTGGTGGACACATGACATTATACATTTGTCAAAACCCATAGGATTATAACACAAAGAGTGAGTCCTAATGTAAACTATGGATTGTAATTAATAATATATCAATATTTGTCAATTGTAAAAAATATATCATAGGAATGCAAGATGGTAACAGATGAAATAATGTGCAGAGATGATGGGGTATATAGGAACTCTCTGTACTTTCTACATAATTTTTCTGTAGATCTAAAACTGCTATAAAAAATAAAGTCTATTATAATTTAAAAAGAAATAAACATTAAGAGATAAAGAACATTTTCTGTAAACCTTCTTCTAAAGTGAGAATAGCAGCACAACTGGAAGAACGTAATCGATGTCACTGAACTGTGCGTGTAGAAATTTTTGAAATGGTGTGTCTTTGGCTATATATATTTTCACCAAAAAAAAAAAAAAGTTGAGAAGGGAGAGGGTTGACAGGTCATGGGGTTGTTAACCAATGTCATAAAACAATATGTGTACTCACTGTTTAATGAGAAACTATTTGTTCTGTAAACCTTCAGTACAATAAAAGTACAATAAAAAAAGAGAAAAAAAATTTTAAGATTCACAAAAAAAAAAAAGAGATAAAGAACATTCTTGGAAATCAACATGATAGCAAAGAGAAAAAAATTCTAGAGAAGGGTTGGAAAGCCAAGTTGAGGAAACACTATCACAAAGAGGGAAAACACAAAAGAAAAGATAGAAATTTTGAGGAACGGTTTTGGAAGTCCAACTCCACTGATAGGAGTTCAGGGAAAAGAAAGAAAAAAAAGAAAAAGAAAGGAAGGGAGGGAAGGAGGGTTAAGAAAGATAAGAAGAAAAGAAAGGAAGGGAAAAAAAAGAAAGAGCAGAGAAAATGATAGGGAACAAAGTATCAAAGAATGAATGAGAGAAAAATTTCCAAAACTAAAGGACAAGAGTTTCCAGAATGAAAGGAACTGATACCTGGCAAAATAAATGGGGGAAAAAATAAAACCCAGCATGCACTGAGGTATGTCAGAAAATTTTAGAACAGCAGGGATAAAAAGAGGATTCCAAAATTTCTATGGGGAGGGGAAAAACTGGTCAGGTTAAAAAACCAAGAATTAGAATAACAGCAAACTTCTCAATAGCAACACTAGAAGGTAGAAGACAATGAATGAGACATGCCTTTAAATTCTGAGGGAAAATGATTTCTATTACAGAATACTATACCAGGCTTGGTATAAGGATAGAGTAAAGACATATTTTGGACAGTTTACGTCTCATGAGGCCCCTTTTTTAATGATATGATGGAGGATGTTTTTCATCAGCGGTGGTAATAAAACAAGACAAAGATCCGCGGTCCAGGAAAAACGAGAGAAGCAAAAAGAAATCTCATGATGATGGTGAAGGACCATCCCCAGGTGTCTGGGCTCAAGAGGAACCAGTTGAGATTGAAGGAGGAAGGTGGATGGGGAAAGATGGAATTGATATAAGGAATGCCTGATTAGTATGACCATATTAAAAAGAGTTTTACAATGTTCTTGGAAACTTTGTGGATGAAAACCACAAAAATAAAAAATATGCTTTCTGTCTCAGTGAAAGGAAAGAGTTGTACAAGAAAAGATAATCACCATCCATTTTATGGTTTCAGCCATAATAACGTAAATCTGAAACATTGATTTAAATCAAACATTTTAACATAATTCTGTTGGAGAAGGAAAAATGTATGCTGTGGAGTTGGTGGTATAAGAGAGTTGAAATGTCATATTTCATAGTGGAAAATCAATAGATAGTGGCTGGAACTGAAAATCAAGATGGTAGCCTAAGTGTTCTAGCAGTATAACAGTAAAGAACAGAAGACATGTGAAAGGTGTTCTAAGTGATTGCTTCTTGTGAGCAGGGTGGGCGTTGGGGAAGAGTGGAGCAGAGAGCTGTTGTTTTACTTAACTAGACTTATAGTATTGTTTGGCTTGTTTAACTCTATACAAGTAGTATTTTGATAGAAATATTGATCTTGGTTTAAAAGTAAAACATTGTGTGTGAATTGCCCAAGCTCTCATTTCCAGTTTTAGCCCAGAGTTTGATACTTGCAATTTTTCAGGGTTCGTCCCACCACTTTAGATCACAGGAGAACTCTGGGTTACACATCTAGAAAAATGGAGGCAAGTCCTCATTTTCAAATCCTGGGCAATCAGTGTGGCCCTTGCTCCTTGACTAGGCCTGCATGGGCCATTTGAAGGTGGGGGTGACTCTGTAAAGGACTCTGTCTACTTGGTGCTGTGATAAGCCATGGGGGTCTTTGCTATGGTGCTCAAGAACTCAGAGTTTGGGGCTTTCACCATCTGAAGTCCTGCCACCTCAGGTGCATCGGGTTCATGACCTGACATTCTTAGAACTCAAAGCCCGTATCTCTACTCTCAGTTTGGGGGAATCTGTCCTTATGGGAATGAGGCCACTTTTTCTCTTCAGCCATGGAACTCCACAGCCTTTGTGCTTCCCTCATCTGAAACAATCTACTATAGTGTGGTGCAGCGAATTGCTTTTATATGGCCTTTCCAGCCATGGTCTTCTAACTCTCTCAAAATGATTGGCTGGGCCACAATCTTGCAAGGGATTGGTCAGTTTACTATGCAAATTGAGTGACTTTTAGTTTACCAGGGGGATTGGTGGGAGCACCATGCCTTGAAATTGACAAGAAGATTCCTTACATAAGAGTCAATCACACAAAGTTTAAGGAGATCTTGCTACCATCAAGTAGAGTTTGGAGCAGAGCACATACTTTGAACCCAGAGTTCTGCGCCGAGAACCTCCTAGACCCAGAAGAAAGAGCTGTAACACTGAAGTTGGCGGTAAATAGTGAGAGATAGTGGGTGGGCTTGCTGGCCCACAGAGGAAGGCGGCTGTGGTGGGCTTGCTGGCCCATGGAGGGAGGTGGCTGTGGTGGGCTTGCTGGCCCATGGAGGGAGGTGGCTGTGGTGGGCTTGCTGGCCCATGGAGGGAGGTGGCTGTGGTGGGCTTGCTGGCCCATGGAGGGAGGTGGCTGTGGTGGGCTTGCTGGCCCATGGAGGGAGGTGGCTGTGGTGGGCTTGCTGGCCCATGGAGGGAGGTGGCTGTTGTAGGCTTGCTGGCCCATGGCGCCAGCTGAACACCTTAGTGCAGGAGTCTTGCCGGGGGAGCTAAAAGAGCTGTAATGCTTGTGCAGGGCAAGAGAGACCTGAGTGTGCCCCCTGCAAGGGTTGCACGCCTCGCCTCCTGCAGGGGTTGCACGCCCCGCCTCCAGCAGGGGCCCAGATAGCGTGGCTGGAGCTGGCGGCAGAGGCTTGGGAGATCCTGTGCAGAGGTCTTCTGGCTAGTGAGGCAAGGCCTGGGGAGGCCCAGCAGGAGAGCAGAAGCCTCAGGAGTCGTGCAGCCCCCCAGGCAGCGTTGATGTGAACACAGCATCGGACCTGAACCACGGCGCACCTGCACAGCAACATAAGAATAGACGTGGGTAGTATGGGGAAGGGTAAGTGTTTCCCCTTTGGGACTCTCTTGTTATTGTCTACTGTTTGCTCTCCATAGATAATAATAATGACTTCCACTTTGCCTACACTGTATCAGGGTCTCGTCTGTCTGGCTTGATCACAGATGAACACAGCCCATGGAATGGTTGGTGTTAGGGTGTATGTACCTCATTCCTAGCAGTCTTATGGCTGTCTGGAAGTCTGAGGCACAGCCTGTCTGCGTGTGCAGTGCAGACAGACAGACAGACATGAACGTACATATAGTATCTATGGGCCTAGGATTTTGAAAACAAAAGCCTGTTTAGGGTTTGCTTGGGCACAGCCAACCCCACGTGGCTCTTCTCTGTTTTACCAGAAAATCCCCTAAACTTCCCCTCCAGCCAAGACAAGTTCAGATTTGAAGGACATAAAAGCTTGGCGAATAATTTATTTATTCAACAAATAATTATTTAGTGACTGCTCTCTGCCACCTACTGTTTTAGGTGCTTGGGATAAAATAATGACCAAAATAGACAAAAATTTCAGCCTTCATGGAGCTTACTTTCTGGTAGGGGAGACTGATGCTAAAGAATAAACATTATATACAAGTAAAGTATATATACTTATTAGAAGTGTTAAGTGCTGTAGAGAAAAGAAATAAAGCAAGCTACTCTCCTGTGAAGGGCAGAGGGGTCTCATTTCTACTTCCAAGTTGAAATAAAAAGTTAAATTTATGAACAGATTATTCTGTCATATTAAAAATCCCAATAAATTGTCCAGCTATAATCATAACAACGGTCACTTAGCGTGTACAACGTGGCAGATGTGTAGTAGATATTATCACATTTAGTCCTTAATCAGTACAGATATTATAGAGCACTTACCGTGTTCCAGATAATGTGTTGAGTGCTTTATATGATATTATCTCACCTCTTTACCACTCTGAAAGTTAGATATAATATCCCCATATTACAGAGGAGAAACTTGAGACTCTGTGAGGTTGGGTAAGTTGCCCAAAGTGACACAAGTAATAAGTGAAAAAATAGGGATTCAAAATTGAAGTCAGTCTGTCTTGGAAGCCCACAGCCTTCCCTCGTACCATGGACGCTGGATCACCACCCAAAGGTTTGACCCTGTCTCCCTGTTTCCTCTGCCTCAACACCAGAAATGATGGGGCCTTTTTCTGAACAAAATTGGGTATATTTCATTGATGTCATTTATTCATTCATTCAGCAAATGCTGATTGTGTGGGAGTTGGATTTTCAAAGGTGGAGAAATCATAGCTCCTGACACAAAGGAACTCATGGTCTGGTGGGAGAAACAGACATGCACATAATTACTTTGGTAAAATCCAGTTGGTTGTATGATAGAGGTATGAATGCCATGGCAAAGCTCCAAGGCCTTCCTGATGAAACCTTGGAACTTGTAGGGCAGTGGCTTTCAAGCTTTTTTGTTTGTTCTCCACGGGAAGACATGCATGTTACATCACGGCCACTGCACATGCGCACACACATAGTAGGAACAAAAAGACTTAACTCTAGTACACACAGTGTATCGGAGGTGAAAGTGGTGGAGCTGGAAACGCGGAAATGGAGAGATTAGAGAATCAGGATGTGGTTAGAGGCCAAGAATGAAGAGTTTCAAGGATGAATTAGGGAGTGGATGTTGCTGTTAACCGCTGTCAAGTCAGCCTTCGACTCGTGCTGATCCCATGAACAATGGGATTGGACTGTTGTGATCCCTAGAGTTTTCATTGGCTGGTTTTTCAAAAGTAGATCGCCTGATCTTTCTTGCAGGGAGTGGGTAGATGGTAGATCAAGGGAGAGAATTACTGCTGTTTCCAAGTGAGGCTGCAGAGAGAAGAGAAGAGGATCAATTAAAGAATCTAGAGAAATGGTTACATTTTCAGAGTGGTGAGGACCAGTATGTGAGCTTAGGAAAGAGCTAGGAGGTCTGGTTATGAAACATCAAGGGGGAGGAGGGGAAATGGACCCATATTGACTGGCTGTGAGGCACGGGAAATGAGGGATTCAACTATATCATCATGGTTTTGGGTCTGAGCGCTTAGAGTAACACATTAACAGAATTGGTGAAGTTAGGGAAAGGAGCTGTTGTTTGTTGGATTTTTGTGGGATAGGGCAAATAGGTTTTTTGGACATGTTGCTTTGAGGATTCAGTGTCATAGCTTAAAAGAAATGTCCTGTAGCTCACCTGAAATATGACATTAGAGTCTGGGTGGAAGGTCAGTGTTGGAAATGGAAATTTGAAATACATTCCACAGAAGGGCCGTCATAAGAATGGAATTCTCTGTAGCTGTAAAAAGTGAAGAACAATTGTTTTAGACGTTGAGTCATTTTATCTTGAGTAATGAGAAGTCCGTATCTTCTCAGTACTCCATTTTATTTCACCCAGAATGTACCTCAGTAAAGTGTGTGTGTGTGTCTATGTGTCGATATAATACTAAGTTGTTTTTGGTGGCACGGAGGAGTGTGTGAAGAAAACAGTGATGAAGCTGAGTGCCTGTTAAATTCGAGGAAGAAGGTTTCTCCAGGGAATTGGTGGCCAGTCCGTTTACAAAGGACATATAAGCAGTCTCCACCATTCAATCTAAACGATCATTCTCAATCAGGCTCAGTCGCTTCTAAAACCTGCTAGCACATTCTGCAAATTAAAAAGATGCCACCTCTGGGCAGGTGAATTACCAGAAGTCACCCCTTCCGCCCAGCTACTGAAGTCCAGTCCTGGGCATATCACTTGGACAGCATAACTCAAGCTGAATTTCACCCCTATTTGCCTCTGTACAAACTGCAATACCATACATAGCAGCCCTTTTCCTTCCTTCCTTCCTTCCTCCTTCGCTCCCTCCCTTCCTTCCTTACATTGGATGATAATAAGATAAAAGAATTGAATAGTTCAGGAAGCAATATTTTCATCCTCTTGAAATTTGCTATTTATCAACTGAAGTTTCTTGGAAAATCTAGCACTTAGCTTTGGCATGTTTTCTTTCCACGAAGATAATACACTTGTAACTATTTGCCAAGAAATCTGAATTCACTTCTCATTTCATGGCTTTCAGTTTCACCTGTGCTCTGTTATTTTTCTGTCCATTAGCACTATTTTGGGGGTTCTGTAACTTTCCAGTCACTTTTGTGGTTGCTGTTGTTAGGTGCCATCGCATCAGTTCTGACTCATAGTGACCCTTCGTATACAACAGGAGGAAACACTGCCTGGTCCTGCCCCATCCGCACAATCGTTTTTATGCTTGAGCCCATCGTTGCAGCTACTATGTCAGTTCATTGCGTTGAGGGTCTTCCTCTTTTTCGCTGACCCTCTACTTTACCAAGCATGATGTCCTTCTCCAGGGACTGATCCCTCCTGATAACATGCCCAAAGTACGTGAGATGAAGTCTTGCCATCCTTGCTTCTAAGGAGCATTCTGGTTGTACTTCTTCCAAGACAGAGTTGTTTGTTCTTTTGGCAGTCCATGGTATATTCAATATTCTTCCACACACCACAATTCAAAGGCATCAGTTCTCCTTCAGTCTTCCTTATTCATCGTCCAGTTTTCGCATTCATATGAGGCGATTGAAAACACTATGGCTTGGGTCAGGTGCACCTTAGTCTTCAAGGTAACATCTTTGCTTTTCAACGCTTTAAGGAGGTCTTTTGCAGCAGATCTACCCAATGCAATGCATCTTTTGATTTCTTGACTGCTGCATCCATGGGTGTTGATTGAGGATCTGAGTAAAATTAAATCCTTGACAATGTCAATCTTTTTTCCATTTATCATGATGTTGCTTATTGGTTCAGTTGTGAGGATTTTTGTTTTCTTTATGTTGGGGTGTAACCCATACTGAAGGCTGTGGTCTTTGATCTTTAACAGTAAGTGCTTCAAGTCCTCTTCGCTTTCAGCATGCAAGGTTGTGTCATCTGCATATTGCAGGTTATTAATGAGTCTTCCTCCAATCCTGATGCCCCATTCTTCTTCATATAGTCCAGCTTCTCAGATTATTTGTTAAGGACAAAAATTTGTACAACCCAGTTAAACATTTGAGGCTCATTTCTCTCCTCCATTCCCCTCCTCCTCTTCTCCTCTCCTTCTCCTGATTTAGGTTTGAGAGCGAGACCGGCAGGGTTAGGGGGTGAGGTCTGCTCTTCCACTTCATTTGCTCTCAAGTTCTAGCTCTCCCATGGGTAGGAAAAGGGAAGGGGACAAGTGTCTCCTTCTTGGCCTTTATTCTCCTTTTCTACACATTTACCTATAGTCCTCTCATTGGCCACAACGTACAGTCTCTCTGTTTAGACACCCCTGCAATTGGGTAGGTCACTACTTGGGCCCTGGTATTAAAACTTTTTATGATTTAGTGATTTCATCCTTTTCCCCTGACTGGTTGGACTGAAGCTGTTCGTGTTATGTGCAGCCCTTCTGTGTTGGTATATCTTCCCAAGTTGGTCCCTCGGTTGTTCTTCTGGATTCCTCTGTTGTCAGATGCCTTTGGTAACCTAATTCTGACAACTCCTTGGGGTGGGAATTCTTGTGGCTCCATGATGTTTGGATTTTACTTGTTTAAATTTTTCCCTGGGGAAACCATTCTAGGAGTTTAACAGACATTTTAGCCTCATCATTGCCTTCTTCCCAGAAAATGTTAAACATTTACTTTTTAAAATTTAGCTTATTTGCCAGTTGCGGAAATACGTTGCCATTCCAGTCTTGGTGCTGAGCCACTAAGTGAAGTTTGGCATAGCTTCTGAATCTCCTCTTCGCCTGTCCTGCTGTTGAATAAACACTGTGTGCTGTGTAGTGTTCCTACTAGCCCTCCTTCTCCTTCTCCATAAACTACCTCAGTCAAATAAGAGATTTTTTCTAAACATAAAAAATTTCATAGAAACATGAAAAAAGTATTTAAAAAATTAAATTCACTTGAAATTACATTACCCAGGAATAGAACTACTATTAGCCACTTTTAAATACATGTATATGCGTATGTAGATTTGAGATCACATAATATATACTGTTTTGTATCCTGATTTTTTTCACTTATAAGACTATTTTTCTGTCATTAAGAATTATTTGAAAACTGATATTTAACGGGAACATTATATTCTACTGTGTTTATTTACTACAATTTAGTTAATAATTCTCTAGGTTTGAAACATTTGTAATAATAATATCTTATACTTTTCAGTACTTACTATGTACTAGCCAACCCAAAAAAATAAAATAAAAAACATAAAACAAAAACCAGACCCATTGTCGTTGCGTTGATTCCGACTCATAGCGAGCCTATAGGACAGAGTGGAACTGTCCCATAGGGTTTCCAAGGAGCAGCTGGTGGATTCGAACTGCCAGCCTTTTGGTTAGCAGCTATACCTTGCCGTAGCTCTTAACCATAGGGCCAGTATGCTGCTCTAAATGCCTTATGTATGTTAACTCATTTAATTCTCACAGCACACTTTTGAGACCCCCATTTTACAGATGCAAAAACTGAGGCAAAAAGAGGTTAATAACCAAAGTTACAAGCTTAGTTAGTGGTCAAGTTGGAGTCTGAACTCAGTCAGTCTGGCTCCGGAACTTGTAATCCTAACGACTGCGCTGTTACTACCTGACTCACTGCACAGTAAGTTTCATTAAAAAAAAATTATCTGTATTTCTGATAGCTTCTACTGGGAAGATTCTCAGCAGTAGAGTAACTGGGTCAACCTTCTGAAGGCTTCAGACTCTTCGAGCGTGTTGTTTGGATGTCCCCTAGAAAGTTCTTACTGACACACACTTACACCAGTCCTGGCATGTGACTGCCTGCCTGCCCACTGAGCCCCACCAGTGTTATTTAATTCCTCTTGATTACCCTGGAATTGGGGATCTCCCTGAAAGGTCAAGATAGCAGAAGGATCTAGGTCTTCCTTATAAATAAAGGGAGTGCAGTTTTATTATATATATATATATATACACACACACACACACACACACACACACACAAACAGAAGTGGAGTCGTTTATGTATATGCCTCAGATAATACTATATTCTTGTTTTCTTGATCCACACATAAATGACCTTCCTATGTCTTCCGAACTCTATGTGTGAAATTGCTAACATGTGAGTGTGTATTGAGAGTGCTGTGCCCAAGTTTTGGGGGTCATTACACCTGCTGAAGGTGCCTTTCAAAATGAAAATTATTTTGACAACTGCTGTCATGGGCAATATTTTTGGTACTTTCTCAAGCTTTTAGGCTGTTGGAAGTCCTTTTACGTTAATAGTTGTATACTTCTCTTTGGCTTTGAAAAAAATAGCACGCTGAAAATCCATTCTTCTCACATGTGTTTTTACTCTGCATTGGTGTCCTGTAACGGGTTTGAAGTATTACACTGTATCTGCGCTTCCAGGTGATAGTAACTTTTTGTAACCAGGGTTTGATCTCTGGAACATAATTTCTTTGTACCATCCTGAATTCAAGAAGACCAAGACTATAGGTAGGAATCCCAATTATTTTTAGAGAAGTGGAAGAAAATTCAGTGGAAATATCACAGGAAAGACAATTTTGGCATTTTCTACCATGATTTGGACAACTCCAACTGGAAATCTGTATTCCTTATGATTGGATGAAGATTAATCAGCCATCCCTCACTGGCTTTTTGGTTTAGTATTTTACTCTGTTTTCTGAAAGAGTCTTCACTGAATCACATGTTTCATCATGGCCAGTGATGGTTAAGTTTCTGTGTCTTTTAGCCGCAGGTACAGCTTGGACTTTAATGCTTTGTTTAGATTCTAAGAATAAATGTATGAGAGGCTGGTAACCTGGAGAAATAACAGATGCACACTCTGCAGTGTAGTATCTTGAAGCCTGTGTTGCTTGTGATTCTTTTTATTTTTTTTTTTTAAGTGTGGCTCTTGGTAGAAGCTTTGTCTTCAATACAATGCTGTTGTTAATAGTGAATGAAATGACTGGAGCTGTGCTGAGGGAAAAAAAAAGAGGCTGAAGGATTTAAAGCAGACCACTGCAAACCAAACATTGCAATTATTTGCAGCTGAAAACAAGTAGCTTTTAATGGGTCCATTTGGCCAAGAAGAGAGGGGAGAATTATATGCCATCACTCTTCCCTCTCTCCCTCTCATACTCCGGCTTCTTCTTTATATAGTTTATCATCCATAATTTCAGGATGTATTCTGCTTCTTTTAGCTGTTTTATCTGTAGCCTTACGAGGTCACTCGTGTGTGAATTCCTTTGTTAGTCATCTCACCTTTTGCCTTGATGATAGAAAATTGATCAGGCCTGAAGTACAGGTTCAATAGACAGCCCCCTTGGTCCTTTGTCTCGGAGAATAGCTACCATTGAAGGCCATGAGCAGGTTGCTATTAATATGACAGCCTGCTCTATCTCCCACTGTAATTTATAATGAAATACCTAATCTCCATTATTTTGATCGAAGCAGGCGATCCCATGAAAAAGTCCTTTCATCCAGTTCCCAATGGCTGTTACATGAGAAATGGCAAACCAATAATTTTTGTCAAGTTTTTTAAGCCAACAGAAATGCTTTTCCACTGCTACAGTTTCAAAAGGCACAGATAAAGCTCATTCACTGAGATGAATGAAAAAGCCATCTGGGGTTTTTCTTTTTGACTTCCTTTCCTTTTCTCCATCCTTGTAATCAAATTTGAGCAAAATCAAATGGGGCTTTCTATGAAAGTACCTTTTGTTGATCTGAACGAGCTGGTAATTTACAAAATACCCTTCCTTTGTGAGGAAGGCTAAAGAAAGAAAGAATCAGTAGCTTTTAAAGCTGGGCCTTAGTGGGGCTCTAGATGCAATGAAAGCAGTCTGTGTTGCGAGGTTGAAATGCATTTCAAAGCCAGGCCTGACTCGGGGTACAAGGAAGAACAGACCTATGTGCATTTTGTAGGAAGAAAAATGTGAATGGGAAAGGGAGAAGGGGAGAGAAACGGGAAAAATCTGGATAATACATGAAAGTAACCGTTCTTTTGGAGATGCAGTCATCTTACTGAAATTGTGTACGTAGCCAGTGATACCGAAGTTGGATACTGGCTCGATCAGGATGCTCAACAATGTGAGCCTTTACCTTAAAGTTTGGAGCTGCATGGCTCTTTGGAGCAAGTCGGCTTGTGATGTGTGTGATGTTTTTCTCCAACTTTTTCTTTTTCTTCTTGGCTTTGGGATGTTGTGGCAAGTACCTCAAAAAGACCTGAAGATGCTAATTTTCAGCCTACTAATACTCGCTGTGTTTCCCCTTTTTGCATGCTAGATTTCCTGGTGGTACTGATCTTCTTCACCCGCTTTGAATGCAGAAGGAGAGCACAGACATCATACAAATAGTAAGTAATGTGTGGTGTTTTCTTCAATTACCGTTAATAGTTAACTGTGATAAAGCTGAGATTTGGTTATTGGGGGAGTTTGGAATCGTCATGCATGCCTAGAAGGAAAATAGCTTTTGTGCTGTAGCATTTGAATTCTTTGATATGAAGTATTTTTGGTTCGATTTAACTGTTCGTTGCAGTATTACTATTGTGATAACGAATGTGTTTCCCCAGGGCTTTACCCTGCGTATTCTGTGATAGCTAAGTATTGTGTGGCATATGATACATGCATTCTTAGCACATTAGCTTAAGCTACAGTGCGAAATCTGCAGAGATGCTAAGTTTTCTTGCTTCATGCACCATGCAATCTTCCTCATACATTTATAGTTTTGATTCCTTGTAATCATGTTTTCTAAGGACTTTTCTATCTGTGCTTCAGATAGAATTTTCATATAAATTACATGAGCTTATTTCTTCAAAATAAATACCCAGAGAGAGGCAACAGTTGTTTTTAAATTACAAAGCAATCAATTTTTAAAGGTGGTTTAAGATACATTTCATATAATTTCATCAAGCTTCGTGACTAAAATAACAAAGCTTTGTTTAGAGCTGTTACGTCCCTTGGGGACAATGAAATGTCAGTTTTTAGCTTCCTAAAAATAAGACAGATATTTGTTGTCTGAAGACATGTTGGTTTTGATGAGCGTACATGTCACAGTATTCCTTTAAACCTACATGCAGTATTTGCATTTCCGAGTAACTCTGGTGCATGGTTTCAACATGCCAATGTCTTAGTGAGAACGAAGCCATAAGGGGCAGGATTAGTTCTGATGTCCCTGTGACGGCTTGAACAGCATCTGTGTCAGTACTGGCACTGCTACGACAGCCTCGACCTGAGAATTCCACGTAGACAACCAGAGACACCCTTGTTCCTGGAGCCGAGCCGAGAAACAAGACACAACTCAATGAAGCTGAGCCCTGGGTTGATTAACCCTTACGGCAACTCTCAGCCCATTTAGAGAAGCTGAAATGAGGAATGGGGCTGGGTAATGTCACAGAGGTCTGAGAGAGGGCCAAGCCCGTTTCTAACTGCTGCTCATATCCAGTCTTCATTCCTGGAAGTCCGTGTGCGAGATGAAGTCTGTCTTGCAAGCTTTTGCAGCGTTAGGCTTCTTTTCCAACTTCCTACAACAGTGATCTTTGCCTGTGGTTGCGAGCCATCTGCTGCCTCCTAATGCTTAACTTTAAAATAGCACGCGTGGCAGACTGCCAGGAAGTGGCAGTGGGGTAGTGGTGTTACTGGTGCTGAAGTTCCCAGGTCGTGGTTACTCATCATTTACCACGGTTGCTACAAAGCAGGTCATTAACGACGAAGGGGCGGGGGGGGGAGAGGGAGAAGAGCAGAAGTAAGGAGTGCACTTCTCAAGGGATCTCAGTGTGGTTTCTTCCTGTAAAAGCGAGTTGGATTGTTGGATTGTCTGCGTGGGCTTGATGTTCTAGACGATTTGCATGGTACCATTGTAATTATTGCCTACAATCTTGGATGGATAGAGCAGCACAGTATTAAAGGTTTTTTTTGAGAGGTTTAATTAATTATACCAGTTATGCAGAATTTTATTTCATAATATTGATTTATTTCCCTTTTATATAAATTAAGATTGCTATAAATTAAGATTGTTGCTATTTCCGTTTTAGTTCTTGAAAGAGAAAGTCATTATTTAGGACTGTCTATTTTGTTTTGTTGCTAATCCAAATTAGTGCCAGTGCAGTGATGCTTTGTCTTTTGCTGACTAGTTTTGTTTCCAGTCAATCTTGTAAGAATTGCGTAAAATTTCTCTTTTGGTAAGAGCTGGAGATACTTGCCTTGGTGTTGTTGTAAAGGATCTCTGTAAAGACAGAGTGAAAGAGTAGGTAAGCAGACCTGAAAATCAACTAAGGTTCCTGCTTGCTCACTTTATCAAGGATTGACTGCTCCAAAGCTCTTGTTAATGGAGCTTTCTCTTGGACATAGGTAGAAGCATTATTCTCTAAGCACCTGTGTTTTGGGGGAAGTGGAGAGTTATTTATGTCATATTTATCCATTGTGGCAAAGGGAAGCTTCGCAAATCTCTTGCTTTGGCCTCATATTCCTGGGTATAATGAAAACAGATGAAGGACACACTTTGCTCTTTTCTAAGTCCCAACAACAACGAAAAATCACACTGGAAAGTTTGTAAGTCCAGATCTTTGCGGTATCTTCAAAAGTTACCAGAGGTAAGGAAAAAAAAAGAGCACATTTCTAAAGACTCCAGAGCATTTGAGATTGACTTTGAGGCTTCATTTTCCTTCCTGTAAACTTAAAACTTCCCTGTTTTAATGCCAGAAACTAGGTGCTATCTTTCAGTTACAGTGGTGGCACTGAGGTTTAAGTGCTCTCAGCGACTGGCAGTAGAACCCCAAGGTGGAGAGGAAGCTGGGGCAGCCATGCCCCTCCCAGGATCAGGGCCCTGACACTGCCTAGCGCTGCGGCAGAAGCAGTTACCAGAAGGTTTCCTTTTATAATCTTAGGTAGGATCAAGTAGGCTTGCCCTTGCTCGGAGGTGCCTCGACCAGCTATGGGTGGTGTGAGTAATCAGTTACGTGCTAAGTCAGCAGTCTCCAGTGTGTGGGATGCAGAAGAGTGGTTGTTGGCCTGAGTTAAATTCCAGTTTTGTATTGATGACACCTTTGAGATGAGCACTGTTATATCTGGGCCTTGCTTTCTTCAGGACTCAAAAGGAAATGTTGTCTGTCACTTACTTGCTTCTTTTCTTACCTGCTGTGGGCAGGGCAGACATTTGGCATTACTATGAGGGTTGGGTCTGGTCGGCTGAGTGGGTAATAACACAGTGACAAAGAAGACAAGACCGTGTTTTCACAGACACTGGCCTCCCTACTATCCTGATAACAGAGGGGACAAGGCAAGAGAATGAGGAGCAGGTATTGATCAATGCCAAGGTCATGCCAATTATTGGTCAAACAACCCCATGAAACTGTAAGCGTGGCAGTAGCATTGACCATGGAGGAGACTGTGCCATCTCTCCTCTTACATCCTAAAATTCAGAACTGGGAAACTAGGAACATAATGAACAGAAAAAAATATATTTATGTCACACTTACCATCTTTCACAAGGGTTTTGATGTCAATTATAACAAAAATAGAAGTAGAGATACGTGATGGCTGAACAATTAGGAATAGGGAAATATAAATTAGTTTAAGACTCAAGGAAAAGAAAAAGAACACACATGAAAGGCATAGATTTTAAATAGTTAATTTTTATTTTTTGTTTTATTTTTTAGCCATAGACTTGACTCAGAGTTTTCCAGTAGCTAAAATAAAGCTGGAAAAAAAAATTATCATCGAAAGGATGACTTCTGTATAATTAGCCTTTTACACACATTAGTTCTAATCCTTACAGTAACCCAAAAGTGACTATCATTCCCCTCCTTTTACAGTGGAGAAAATGCATGATCGGGGGACTCAGTGACCTGCTTATAGTTCCACAGACATCAAGCGTCTTCACTGAGATTAAATCCAGGCTCTGATTCCGCTGGTCTAGGCCTTCCTTAGGTGACACAGACGCAGTCAGCTCCACAGTCTACTGCATACGTACATGCCCTTCCTGTTTTTGCCCAAGGCTAGCCCAGATCCACAGACCTTAGCTGTTCCTCAAGATTCTTTAATGGAATCCACTTTGACAGAAGACTGAGTGAGCAACGTAGGTTTTACTGTGCGTAAGATAGAGGAAAGGGTTTACTTTGCATATCCTCCATCAAACACCTTGAAAATCCTGATAGAACATTCTGGTCTACAAAGTGCCTTCTTAGTGTGCCACCTCTCCAGGGGTTCCCCTCTTTGTCCCTTCCCTCATGGTCCACCCATCTTCCCTGGCTGCTTTCTGCCATTCCTGGATCCCTCCTACCCCTGCCCCCTTCTGTCTTAATATTTAAATTATTGTTGTTAGGTGCCGTTGAGCTGGTTCCAACTCACAGCAGTCCTATGTACAACAGAAGGAAACACTGCCCAGTCCTTTACCATCCTCACAATTGTTGCTAAGTTTGAACCCATTGTTGCAGCCACTGTGTCAATCCATCTCATTGAGGGTCTTCCTCTCTTTCGCTGACCCTCTACTTTACCAAGCATGATGTCCTTCTCCAAGGACTGGTCCCTCTCTAAATTAGTCATACCTTTATTATGTAGGAGCAATTTAGTTTTGCCCCAGCTCATGAAACTGACCTGGCATATCAAAGCTCGGTGCTGCACTTAGCACCAGAAACCTTCCGGGAAGCAGTTTTTGCCCTCCTCAGAAATTATCGAACAATATCATTAATATTACATACAAGTAAAATTTTGCTGAAGATCATTCAAAAGCGACTGCGGCAGTATATCGACAGGGAACTGCCAGAAATTCAAGCCGGATTCAGAAGAGGACAGGGAACCAGGGATATCATTGCTGATGTCAGATGGATCCTGGCTGAAAGCAGAGAATACCAAAAAGATGTTTACCTGTGTTTTATTGACTATGCAAAGGCATTCAGCTATGTGGATCATAACAAATTATGGATAACATTGCAAAGAATGGGAATTCCGGAACACCTAATTGTGCTCATGAGGAACCTGTACATAGATCAAGAGGCAGTTGTTTGAACAGAATAAAGATATACTGCATGGTTTAAAATCAAGAAGGGTGCGGGTCAGGGTTGTATCCTTTCACCATACCTATTCAATCTGTATGATGAGCAAATAATCCGAGAAGCTGGACTATATGAAGAGGAACATGGCATCAGGATTGGAGAAAGACTCATTAACAGCCTATGATATACAAATGACACAATCTTGCTTGCTGAAAGTAAAGAGGACTTGAAGCACTTCCTGATAAAGATCAAAGACCATGGCCTTCAGTGTGGATTACATCTCAGCATAAAGAAAACAAAAATCTCATAACTGGACCAATAAGCAACATCATGATAAATGGAGAAAAGACTGAAGTTGTCAAGGATTTCATTTGACTTGGATCCACAATCAACACCCATGGAAGCAGCAGACCAGAAATCAAAAGACTCACTGCACTGGGCAAATCTGCTGCAAAAGACCTCTTTAACATATTGAAAAGCAAAGATGGCACCTTGAAGACTAAGGTGTGCCTGACCCAAGCCATGGTGTTTACAGTCGCCTCATATGCATCCGAGAACTGGATGGTGAATAAGGAAGACTGAAGAATTAATGCCTTTGAATTGTGGTCTGGATGAAGAATATTGAATATACTATGGACGGCCAAAAGAATGAACAAATCTGTCTTGGAAGAAGTACAACCAGCATGCTCTTTAGAAGCCAGGATGGCAAGACTACATCTCACATACTTCGGACATGTTATTAGGAGAGATCTGTCCCTGGAGAAGAACCTCATGCCTGGTAAAGTAAAGGGTCAGCAAAAAAGAGGAAGACCCTCAACGAGATGGATTGACACAGTGGCTGCAACAATGGGCTCAAGCATAATAACAATGATTGTGAGGATGGCGCAGGACTGGCAGTGTTTCGCTCTGTTGTACATGGGTCACTGTGAGTCGGAACTGACTTGATGGCACCTAACAACAACAGCAACGGTAGTAGTGGGGATTATGTAGCAACTGAGAAAATTCCATTATACATTTTTCATTAAAATAAAACATACCAGTGTCTTAGCTTTTTAGGTACTTCATTCTGAAAGAACACTCTTCAGTGGAACTTTATAAGGATGCAGGGGACAGTGTCTCCATCAACAGGCATAATAGGAGATTTCCTTACACTTTTGCTCATAGCTACCCCCGTTGATGACGGAGTCCAGGGTGCAGCAGCAAAACTGAGAAGTTTGTATGGGGCAAACACTAGATAGTTAAAGGACAGCTTTAACAGAAAGTTAAGAATATAGGGAGAGGTGAAGTTAAGAATGAGGAAAGAAATAAAGGAAAGAGAAATAACTTACCTAGTGACACAATGCTAGAAATGAATTTGATTCTTCTTTTTCAAATTTGTCCGTAAATTCCACTGTACACTGCAATAGGAAATCATATTCTAAATTTACATATTAAATGAACTATGTCGAGTTTATTCACATGATAATAGAATGCTAATGCCTATAAGGAGAAAGATGAGAGAGTGAAAAATGGAAACCAAGTCTTCAGTTAATATCACAAAGGTTTGGACTTACCATGATATATATTGAATCGTGTGATTAGGTAGTAGGGCTTTTACCACTTCAGCTTTTATGTACCCTTTTTAGAAAATGTGAGGAGAGAGGTGTATGAATCAACTATAACGGCTCAACAAATACAATTTGTTTGGAGTTTTGGTAGTGGAGGGAAAATAGAGAAATATTTTACAAAACCTTTGGAAGCTCTGGGTTTGGGAAGCTTTCAGCGATCATTTGCCTGTATACCGGTATATTTTCTGCATACGCTTTCCTCTAAGCTTCTAAGGCCTTTCCTTTTGCTTTTTCGCTTAAATAGTTGGTCTTATGTGGTTCTTGGAGCCTTGAACTCAATTGTCAGCCAGTGCAGCTCTTTTAGGAGAGGATGTCAAATCTGCCAGCTCTCCAAAATTGCCTATAATGTCATAGCTCTAATGAGTACGTCCTTCAAGAGTGAATGGAAGGCTAAAAATAAATGCTTTTTATGTTCACAGACTCCTTATAAAGTGCTCTGAAATCAGTATGAAAGAATGTAATTTTTTTTCTCCCACTAAGACAGTTGTAAGAATGGGTTTAATAATGTATAATCTCTTTCATTGGGAGAGTGAGCTCTCTCTTAATATGCTAGATCATTGGGAGTGAAAAGAGATGGGCATAGTGACTAAAATGTGCTGTGAAAAAGATCCCATAGCTATTTCAATTTCCTTTGTAAACTGAAGGAAGGGAAAACTACTTTCCAGTGAAGCAGCTTCATACCCTAACAGTTTGAAGGTTGGAGCCATCAGGACACAGTGGAATGAAGATGTGAACACAGTGGACCCTTAGGCCCCCCTCCAGCATCTGCTGTGTGGAACGTTTAGCATTTGGCTGTGGGTCATGCATGAATTCAGGATTTGTCTTATCTTCTGGGAAAGCCAGATCTAAGCACACAGTAAAGCTTTCTCCTGTCATCCTTGGTTGGATGACTTTCCAAAAATGACATGGAATTTTTTGTTTCCTTGTTGGGCTGCCAGGCAGAGCCAAGGAGATGGTCACTTATATTTCTTCATGGAAAATTCTAAAATGAGCAACTTACTTTTCTGACCTCCAGCAAATAAATGACTGACAGCCCACAGGGATAACACTGTTCATCATCAATGCAGTGAACATAGAGAAAGAAAAGAGAGGGTTTAGAAGGGTGGAGGACAGAAGAATGAGGGAGAGGAAGGGAAAACTTGGGGAATAAACTAAGTTTTAAAATAATTTACTTGTGTTTTGAAGCCTTTCTCTAATTTGCTGAAAGTGTTAATTTAGTACCCAATCTGGGCATAGGGGTCAAAAAATGTTTAAAGACTATAATCCAAAGTCACACAATTTTAGACTGCACTGTGTCTTAGAGATCTTCTAGCCCTGGGCTTATCAGCTGAGAGCATGGGCAGTAGAAAGGGAAAGATGACTCCCAGGGTGGTGGGGTGGTGTCAGGATCTGCAGGTTGCTGTACATTGTTTGAGCATATTTAACGTTGTAATGTAATTTTATATTTGGAAAATACAAAAATCTTATGGTTTACATCATTTAAACATCAGAAACTGATGCCCTACAGAGTCTTCTTGGTCTGAAGAGGATAAGTCATTCTTAGCTCGTGAAAGACTCTGGTGAGGGGTATGCAGATGTGTCAGAATTTATCTGATGCTGGGGCAGCATAAGATTCTTTTACGTATTTATTAAAAAGAGGGCAGAGGTTAAAATAGGCCGAGTAACACTGATCTGGACCAGGAAGAAGAGCAGGCTTGAAGGATGTTATTTATTCAACAAATACTTATTGAGCATTCTGCTGGGTTTGTTAGATACCCAGGTAAGGCTATTTAGTACAGAATTGGATATGTAAATATGGAGCTTGGGTGAATTCTAGGCTCAAGATAGAGATGTGGGACCATCTTTCCAGAGAATTGTCAAATAAGTTAAGGGCCAAGAAGGGCCAACTGTATTTAGCAACAAAGAGGTTGTGAGTGACCTTGGTGAGAACAGTTTGATGAGATGGAAGCCAGATTACAGAGAGTTAAGAGGAGAGTGGGAAGGAAGAGAGTGGAGACTGCATCTGTGGACAATACACTTTCAGCAGCTTAGATGGCAAAGGGAAGGAAGGGATAGGTTTAAAGTTGGAGAGGAACTTGAAGATCAAGGGAGAGTTTTAAGATGGGAGATAATTGAATGTACAATATTTGAATGCATATGACGTAGTTAAGTAACTTTTAATTCACTGTATGTTTATTGAAAATGCATTATAACATGGAATACAGACTGAGAAATTCATAGTTCTTGCTGTCAGGCAGTTTGCAAACTAGATCACTCAATAAGGCCAATACACTAATTACTAATAACAATAATACGCCATAAATGATAGGGCTCATCAAAGTAGTATAAACAGTGCTATATGGATTCAGATATCAAATGGAATTCATGCATGTTGGATCAGGAAATACTTTATGCAGCAAGCAGATCTTAAAGGATAGAAGACTACAATAGAAGGAGGCAGGGGAGCAAAGGATGAAGTATGGGAATGCTCATGGGATGCCATGTGGTGTTTGATTATTATACAATAGTCTTAAAAGATTATACAGGAAAGGCTGAACTTCTACTGCAGGGGCTTTGAATTCCAAGGTCATAGGTTTATTTAAATTCCATGAGCAATTGGAAGGTTTTTGAATAAGAGAAGGACATGACCTGAGATCTGCGTTAGGAAGATAGACTTGGCAACCATACCTGGAAATGTTTGGAGCAGACTGAAAGTGAGGAAGCTGGTTAGGAGACTCGTGAAATAGACTCGGTGAGAGGTATAACCAGAGGCTTGGTCAAGGTAGTGACAGTGGGAATAGAATGAAATTCATTCATTCCTTCAACAGATGTTAATTAGTGCTTACTATTGCAGCCCTGGTGGCGCAGTGGTTAAGTGTTTGGCTGCTAACCAAAAAGTTGAGAGTTTGAATCCACCAGGTGCTCCTTGGAAACCCTATGGGGCAGTTCTACTCTGTCCTATAGGGTCGTTATGAGTTGAAGTTGACTCGATGGTAATGACTTTATTTTTTTAATGTGCTAGGGTCTCTGACCTCAAAGATTTTGAGCCAAGTGTGTGATAAGTGTTATCATGGAGGGAAATACTCAATGATAAGGAGTCATATAGCAGAGGAGTGTGTAGGAAGAAAACCAGAAACCAACGGGGTAGAATGTTTCAAGAAGAGAGTGTGACAGTTTCAAATATTGCAGAGCAATAGAATGAAATGAGAACTGAAACGAGTCTGTTGCGTTTTGCGACATGGAGGTTGTTGGTGATGTTAGCAGGAGCAATTTTACTGAAGCAATTGGGGCAGAATTGTAACTGTTTTAGATTCAGGATTGACTGGGATGGCCCCCGGACACCCTTTTAGCTCAGTGGTGCAGTCACTCCCTAGGTTTACCGTTCAGACGGGGATTGGACAGCCCGATAAAACAAAATGGGACTAACAGGGCACAGCAAGTCCAGGGACAAGAACTGGAAGGCAGGAGGGGACAGAAAAACTGGTGATAGGGAACCCAAGGTTGAGAAGGGACAGTGTTGACATGTTGTGGGGTTGTTAACCATTGTCATAGGGCAATATGTGTACAGTTTAACGAGAAACTATTTGTTCTATAAACCTTCATCTAAAGTAAAAAAAAAAAAAAAAAGAATTATCTATGTGAGATCAAATTGATAACAGCAACTCAAAAGGTTTGATGGGAAGCCTAGGGGGCAGAAAAAAAAAAAAGATTGACTGGGAAGTGAGGAATTGAGGACAGGGAGACAGGAGAATCATTTTTTAAGAGATAAATACATGGTGGCTGCTGGGGTCAAGGTAATAGAGAGTAAGAGATAAAAGATGATTCAGTGATTTTAAGTCTTGGCAAATGCAAGCATCATTTGCACATTAGGGAAATCAGGAGAAAGACCTAACTTTCAGGAAGCATTGTTTTTGCCATTGATTGAACTTGAAATATGGATGGACATTTAGTCCATGGTTTGAAAAAAGAATCAAAAATGTGAAAGGCAAGTTAGGACTACAGACAGCTGATTTAGATGTGCATAGGACACGTAGTTTAAGCCAATGTCATAGAAGGTTAAAATGTAAGGGGAAGAGAAGTGTACAGAGGACAGAATTTTTAGAAAAAGAGAGGAAAGATGATTAGAGACCAGTGGTTACTGGAAATGGATGGTCAGAAAGAAAAATGGAAACCAACAGAGTGAATTGTTATAGCCGCCAAGGAGAGTTTTGTTTTTGTGGTTTTTAAATCTTTGGTGAGTAGATTATCAGTTGCTGTAAAGTTAGTACCATCAGTTGCTGTAAAGCAAAATACCAAACCAAAACCAAACTCACTGCCATCAAGTCGATTCCGACTCATAGCGACCTTTTAGGACAGAGTAGAACTACCCTATGGAGTTTCCAAGGCTGTAAATCTTTATGGAAGCTGACTGCCACATCTTTCTCCTGTGGATTGGCCGGCCGGTTCGAACTGTTGACCTTTTGGTTAGCAGCTGAGTGCTAAGACCACTGCGCCACTAGGGCTCCTCAAATCAAAATAAGGATCAAGAAAATGCCATTAATTTTGGTAGCTAATAATTATTGGTTATCTTGGTAACAGCTGTTTCAGTAGATTGATCAAAACAACAAACGAGATTGCACGGGTTAAGTCGTGAATGGGATTTCTTTTTTATTGTTGCAGGGAGGGTGAGAGAAGACCTTAATGTGAGGTTGTGGCAAAGCTGAGGGGAAACCTGAGCATGTTTATATGTACAGCTATACGTAGAGAGAAAGAAAGCCATCAAAGGTGAAAGCTGAAGAATCAAAGAAGGTAGATAATTAATGAAGCAAGTTGGGGGCGGGGGCGGTAGTATGATTTAGGTTGTATCTCAGTGTTTTGGCCAGAATTTTGTGAGATAATGGATATAAAGTATCTGACATGTAGTAAGTCTTCAATAAATATTGCCTGTTATTCTTCTGAAGTCAGATTAAATGAAGAAAACATCTATTGGTTGCCTACTCTGTACCAAGCCCATGTTATTTAATTTCACCTTCGCAACAGTCCACTGAACTAAGCATTGTCAACCTCATTTCATACATGATAAAACTGAGAGATAGATTAAGGCTTTGCCTAGAGTCAGAACCAAGTAACTGGCAGAGCTGGGATTTGAACACAAGTCTATTGGATACTAAAGCCCATTAAGCTTTACAATTTTATAAATACTTTTGGTTTCACATGGGAGCAAAGAAAGTGAGGGGAGTAACTTGGAGAAACATTTAATGAACAATCTTTGTGTTCTTTGTAAAGCAAAAGAAGAGGTACCTGCTGACAGTGAGGAGGTCCAGGTGAAGAGAGAGAATTGAAGATAATTTGAAACATTAGCTGTAGGAAGTTAGGGCATCATGAAGAAATGAAGAAAACAAGGACTTTTGGGTATCACGGAATTTTAATGAACCTTGATCTACAAGGATTTCTCAAAGTGAGGTCTCTGATACTTAACAGGATCTAAGTCAGGGATCAGGAAACTTGTGTGAAGGGTCAGACACTAAATATTTTGGACTTGTGGGTTGTCTTAGTCATCTAGTGCTGCTCTAACAGAAATAGATCACAAGTGGATGGCTTTCACAAAGAGAGATTTATTTTCTCACAGTCTAGTAGGCTAGAGGTCCAAATTCAGGGTGTCAACTTCAGGGGAAGGCTTTCTCTCTCTGTTGGCTCTGGAGGAAGGTCCTCGTCATTATCAGTCTTCCTGGGGACTAGGATCTTCTCTGTGCAGGAACCTCAGGTCCAAAGGACATGCTCTGCTCCCAGTGCTTCTTTCTTGGTGGTATGAGGGCCCCCAATTCTCTGCTTGCTTCCCTTTCCTTTTATCTCTTACAAGAGATAAAAGGTGGTGCAGCCCACACCCCAGGGAAACTCTCTTTAGGGATGTGACCTGGGTTAGGGTGGTATTACAATCCCACCCTAATCCTTTCTAATGTAAAATTACAATCACAAAATGGAGGACAACCACACAACACTGGGAATCATGGCCTAGCCAAATTGATAAACACATTTTTTGGGGGACACAATTCAATCCATGACATGGGTCATATGGTCTCTGCAGTTGTAACACAAAAGTAGTCATAGATAATACATAAACAAATGAGTGTGGCTGAGTTCCAGTAAAAGTTTATAATTGGACACTGAAATTTGAGTATTTACATGTCATAAAATATTCTTTTCTTTTGATTTTTTTTCCCCAGTTATTTAAAAATTCCATTCTTAGCTCAAGGACAGTACAAAAACAGGCAATGAGCAGGATTTGGCCTACAGGCTGTAGTTTGGGCATCCCACTTTAGGTGCTTGTAAAAATGTGGATTCCTGGATTTCACTCTAGACTGACTCCATCAGAGTAATTGGAGATGAGGTCCAGGAATCTGTGTTTTAAAGAGCTCCCCAGGTGCTTTTTATGCTACTCTAAGACTACTGCTTAAAGACAGAACTGGTGGGTAGAGAATGATTATACATGGTTCCCTGAAAAATGCAGAGTCGCTAGATCTCAAATCACTGAGTTTGCAGTGCTCAGAGGCACAGAAATGGGAATGAAGGATGATCGTCAGTGGTCTTGGGCTTGTCATGGAAGGAATGGCAGAGGATGCAAGGGTAGAGGACTCTAGGCTTGTGGCTAGTACTTCACTAAATGACCATCCAGGGGACCCAGGCTTGGCCAGAAGAGAAAGACAGAAGGAGGTTGATGGACTCAAAAAATAGAGGATTGGAGGGATTCGGACTCGTGATGAAAGTGAGAAACAGATTTGGAAGGTCAAGGGTCAGAGGCAGAAAGACAGAAGTTTGTGATTAGAGCAGAATTTCAGAACAAGCGTGAACCACGTTGGAGTATAAGGCACGGCCACGGCAGGAATTGACCAGCATCATGGAGGTGTGAGTTACTGGCGGTGAGAAGTCAAGAACTTGTGAGGCCAGGAGCTTAGAGAGGGTCAGTTGTGGTTGAGGGTTGTAAAGGATAAGTTCACGAAGTCTTTGATTGAATTAAACTCAGTTTTTGCTGAATTAAAAACCCAAAGCCAAACCCATTGCCGTCGCATTGATTCTGCCTCATAGTGACCCTATAAGACAGAGTAGAACTACCCCAAAGAGTTTCCAAGAAGTGGCTGGTGGATTCAAACTTCCAGCCTTTTGGTTAGCAGCCAGGCTCTTAAGCACTGTGCCACCAAATGGGTCCTTTTTATGTGCCTTGCCCGGGACTCTTTATTTGCCTAACTGCTCTCAGTGGAGTCAACGCACACTTTTCACAGGTGCCTGCTGTTTGGCTCCTTAATTGCTAGTAGCCATGGGAACTGAAGGAGTGTTTCTGTTTGTGGTCAAGCCAGGATGTAAAAGAAATACACTCAAAAGAAGGGAATCTTGACACAGGTGTCTTTTTGTGTAAAGTGTGTCTAAGAAATGTTTCTTTAAGACGAGGATGTAATAAAGAATTGTTTTGTAAGGGTCCTGGAGCCAATCTTATCTAAAGTTTCCCAGACAACTTAAAAGGGTTTTATATTAACAAGCTGTTTCTGGGAAATGAAGTCCTGATACTAAATGGTTATCACAAATCCCTAAAACATCTGATTAGAACTGTTTAACATCAACCAGTGATATTTTTATGACCCTCCTGAAGGATGTGTAACTGTGATGGAGAACGTCTGTAATTAGTCCCTGAAATCAATCACTGTAAGCCTCTGTACCCAATTATTAAATGAAAGCTCATTGCCTGCCTCCTAACGCATCCTTCTTGTGACCTCAACCAAAGACTAACCAATCAAATTATTGTAATATAATTTCTTTGTTCTTTGGACTATACCTGTTCCTGTTAGAAGCTCTCTTGCTGGAGTCATCAGTTCTCAGTTATGTGAGCTGGTGTCTCACTGCATTCAAATGTACCTTTTCTTTTCTTTCTTTCTTTCCTTCTTCTTCTTCTTCTTCTTTTTACTGAATAAATCCTCCTAAGCTTATTTCAAGGACTGAGTGGTTTTGTTCTCTACAACAGTGTCCAGACAAAAATATGGATGGTGGGTGATAGGAGTGAGAGAAGAGACTTGTAAGCATGTGTTCACCTGGCCAAGGGGGCCTAGAGAAGGGTGCGTAATATTTAGACTGGAGGAGAACAAGAAGAGGAGAGATGAACGTTCACTAATTATCTACTGTGTGCCTTTTAGTGGGCTCTTACAAGTACAAACTCATTTGACATTTATCAAACTGCTGAGGTGAGCATTATTCCCATTTCAAAGGTGAAAAGTCTAAAGTTCATAGAGATTAGAAGTACAAAGTCACACAGACAGTAACAATAGAAGTTGGGGATTTGAACCTTGGTCTCTGTGACTTGGAAGCCCATTATCTTTGTCTCATTGCCAGAATAGAAAATATGTTTTATTTTGTTTGTCAACTTCAGTAGATTTGTATTAGCTTCCTAAAGCCCTGTGTTGAGAAGGATTCTGAGGTAGAGACTAAGGTCAGAAGGAGAGAGTGCCGTGATT
Source organism: Trichechus manatus latirostris (assembly GCF_000243295.1). Lineage (NCBI taxonomy): Eukaryota > Metazoa > Chordata > Mammalia > Sirenia > Trichechidae > Trichechus > Trichechus manatus. The sequence continues at coordinate 9,689,031 of NW_004444028.1, read as the reverse complement.
AATTAGTAATATTTTCCATGGGCCCGGGCAGGGGGAGCTGTATTTTCCATTCCTTGTGTTTACCATCTCTTGTACGTGATAAGGATCCCTGGTGGTGCAGTGATTAAGAGCTCAGCTGCTAACCAAAAGGTCAGCAGTTTGAGTCTATCAGCTGCTCCTTGGAAACCCAGTGAGGCAGTTCTCCTCTGTCCTATATGGTTGCTATGAGTCAGAATTGACTTGACGGCGACAGGTTTGGTTTGGTTTTATACGTGCGAAAAGGAGCCCTGGTGGCTCAAGAGTTGTTAAATACTCAGCTGCTGACTGAAAGGTTGACAGTTCAAATCCAGCGAAAATCTCCAGAAGAGAAAGATCTGGCAATCTGCTTCTATAAAGATTACCGTATAGGGTAGTTCTGCTCTGTCACATGGAGTCACTATAAGTCAAAAATCAACTCGACGGCACACAATAACAGCAACATACATGCTTACTGCCTTTTGAAGAGGAAAGATATTCTAATTTAGGAGGGAGAGAGGGTGAGTGAGCAAAAAAAATAAGTTGAGAATGGGCATGCTGTGTTTAGGAGTCTACGGCAAGACCAACCTGGTTGGATGGAGGTCTCAGACATAGGTATGGAAGGAATAAAGCTGGCAAGTGGGATGACAAGTTCCAGGTTTTCAGTTTGGTCTTGATCATGTAAATAATGGGAGTTTTTTTTTAAGCAAGAGAACCACATAATGAAAATGATGGTTTAGATACTTTAGTCTGGTGGTCAAGGTATGACAAGCAAGAGAACTAATAGGAAGGCTATTATACAGGTATGAGATATTAGATGCCTAGACCAGGGAATTAAAGTAGTCTATAAATAGCAGGAATGGAAACTAAAGAGATATTTCAAAAGAATTATTAGGATTTGGTAAGTATGTAAATACAGAAAATAAAAGAGAAGGAAGAGTCTAGGATAACATTTTATTATGTGTTTTCCACTGACAACTGGTCTTTTCTGAGAGAAGCTTCCAGAAAAATGGTCCCATATTTAAATATGTTTGCAAACAGTGCACGCTCAATACCATTTTGGAGACTCACAAAGCACCTTTACATATAAAAGGCTCCAAGAAGTCCTGCAGAAAATAAGCTTTTAAAATTGTATTCAACCCAGGATTCCTCCAGTTTAACTGAACGTGTCTCCTTCGTACATAATGTCTTCGGGGATAAGTCTTATGTAACATGCACTCTGGAAGATGCTGGAGAAAATTGTGATGCCATGGATAAAAAAACAGGGAAACTCTTTCGAAGAGAACATAATGAGTTCTATTTGGGGTATGATGAATTTGAGAACAGATATCTTAGCAAAGTGGAGATATTCTAGAGCTTGGTGAGGAGGTTAGGGCTAGAGGTATAGACTGGAGTCAGAAGCATAGGGGAAGTTGCTGAAGTTGAGATTGTATAACAGAATCAATTCTCCAGGAAAAAGAGGAAGGGGAACGAGGGGTGCAGATGCTTGCTAGTTCTCCAAATTAGGGAATGGGAAATGATAGAGGAGACAAGGAGTCAGTGGTCTGACAACTATAAAGCAGTGCCAGGAAAAACAAGGAAGGAAATGATTTCAGAAAGGAATGTATGGTGTCAAGTGCTGTAGAGTATAAGGAAAGGCCATTGTATTAGGCAAGAAGGTTACTGGTGACTCAGCAGTTAGTTCATGTTAGTGGCTAAGCATTCACTCCACAAAAGTGTACTGAGCATCTTCTCAAAGAGAAAAAAATTTGGCTCCTACCCTTTAGTAACTCAAATAGTCTGCTGAGGAGACAATTGTAAATGGGATAACAGAGGTACCAAGTATTAGTGAAGCATGCGGAGGGAGCGGTTATTCCCACTTGTCAAAAGACATAAACACCTAGTTAACAAGAGGTGGAATTGTGAAGTTGGAGCCATGTGTCTGGGGTTCTTCCTGAAACCAGTCTCTGTGCTTCTTGATGGTGCCTCTTCTTCACTTGTCTGAGCTTCCCTGGGGCTTCTATCTCTTAAAAAAGGATCTAAATCATTCATCCACTTGAAGGCATCAGTGATGGAAAGGTGGAAGTGTTACTTCTTTCTAGGCGTTATTACATTATAAAAAGTGAATAAAACCAGAAATAAAGTGTCTCAACTTTTGAGGTGTTTTTTTTTTTTTTTTGCCTGAACGCAAATTAGTTTGAGGCTCACAGTAAAATATTCAAATGACATTTTAGCATACTAACAGTATGTGAGAGATGGTATGTATATATCATATGTACAATATATATGATATTTATATATGTATATAAACATTTTGTGCAAACATATATTACCTTACACTCACCAGATGATTGGAAACCTGTATCACAGACAGTAAAATAGACACTCCAATATGTTCAATATTTAATTGCTTGTAAGACTTCCAAGGCATAACATAAGAAAATAAAATAATTAATAGAGTATTTGTGGTTAATTATTGGAAAACTGAGGTAAGAACAGAGAAAGAAACAAAAGTAGCATAAGTTTAATATAAAAAGAGAACTCAGTTTACACTATCAATAATATTAATGTTAAACTTTGAAGACTAAAGTGTGTTCTAAAAATAAGCACTTTCTGTTTCCACAAATACTATATTGACTTCAAGAAAGATTAACAGTATCACGGAGTGACCCAGAACAAGAATTGAGGCTCGGTGAGATTCCAGTGCCCCAGAAATGTGAATACAGTAATAATAGTCATTTATGAGTACTTACTACTGCAAGGCACTTTACAGATTAAAGTGATAGGGTAATATCCATACCCCTACAAGGAAGATCAGTTAATACGACTATTATTCAAAATTATGCACCAACCAGTAATGCTAAAGATGAGGAAATCGAAGATTTTTATCAGCTTCTGGAGTCTGAAATTGATCAAACATGCAATCAAGATGCATTGATAATTAACTGGTGATTAGAATGCCAAAGCTGGAAACAAAGAAGAATTGGTAGTTGGAAAATATAGCCTTGGTGATAGAATTGATGCCAGAGATTGCACAATAGAATTTTGCAAGAGCAATGACTTATTCATTGCAAATACTTTTTTTCTACAATATAAACAGCAACTATACATGTGGACCTCACTGGATGGAAAACACAGGAATCAAATCGACAACATCTGTGGAAAGAGACGATGGAAAAGCTCAATATCATCAGTCAGAACAAGGCCAGGGGCTGACTGTGGAACAGACCATTATTTGCTCATATGCAAGTTCAAGTTGAAGCTGAAGAAAATTAAAACAAGTCCACAAGGGTCAAAATACGACCTTTAGTATATCCCACCTGAGTTCGGAGACCATCTCAAGAATAGACTTGACACATTGAACACTAATGACCGAAGACCAGATGAGTTGTAGGATGACATGAAGGATATCATACACGAAGAAAGCAAAAGGTCATTAAACAGACAGAAAAAGGAAAGACCAAAATGAATGGCAAGAGAGGCTCTGTAACTGGCTCTTGAACACTGAATAGCTAAAGTGAATGGAAAAAATGATGGCATAAAAGAGCTGAACAGAAGATTTCAAAGGGCAGCTCGAGAAGACAAAGTAAAATATTATAATGAAATTTGCAAAGACCTGGAGTTAGGAAGCCAAAAGGGAAGAACGCGCTTGGCATTTCTCAAGCTGAAACAACTGAAGAAAAAATTCAAGCTGCACGTTGCAACTTTGAAGGATTCTATGGACAGGAAGCCTCAAAAGCAGAAGGCAGGAATATACAGAGTTACTGTACCAAAAACAATTGATTGTCATTCAGCCATTTCTGAAGGTAGCATATGATAAAGAACCGATGGTATTGAAGGAAGAAGCCCAAGCTGCACTGAAGGCATTGGTGAAAAACAAGCTTCCAGGAATTGACGGAATACCAATTGAGATGTTTCAGCAAAGGGATGCAGCGCTGGAAGTGCTCACTCATCTATGCCAAGAAATTTGGAAGACAGCTACCTGGCCAACCAACTGGAAGAGACCTGTATTTGGGCCAATTCCAAAGAAAGTTGATCCAACAGAATGCAGAAATTATTGAATAGTATCATTCATATCACAACAAGTAAAATTTTGCTGAAGATCATTCAAAAGCGATTGTAGCAGTACACTGACAGGGAACTGCCAGGAGTTCAAGCTAGATTCAGAACAGGACATGGAACCAGGGATATCATTGCTAATATCAGATGGATCCTGGCTGAAAGATGCTTACCTGTGTTTTATTGACTATGCAAAGGCTTTCGACTGTGTGGATCATAACAAATTATGGATAACTTTGCAAAGAATGAGAGTTCCAGAACACTTAATTATGCTCATGAGGAACCTGAACATTGACCAAGAGGCAGTCATTTGAACAGAGCAAAGGGATACTGCATGGTTTAAAATCAAGAAAGGTGTGCGTCAGGGTTGTATCTTTTCACCATACTTATTCGATCTGTATGCTGAGCAAATAATCCAAGAAGCTGGACTATATGAAGAAGAATTCAGCATCAAGATTGGTGGATGACTGAGTAACAGCCTGTGATATGCAGATGACATAACCTTGCTTGCTGGAAGTGAAGAGGACTTGAAGCACTTCCTGATGCAGATCAAAGAATACAGCCTTCAGTACGGAGTACACCTCAACATAAAGAAGTAAAAAATCCTCACAACTGGACCAATAAGCAACATCATGATAAATGGAGAAAAGATTGAAGTTGTCAAGGATTTCATTTTACTTGGATCCACACTCAACGTCCATGGAAGCAGCAGCCAGGAAATCAAACGACGTATTGCATTGAGCAATTCTGCTGCAAAAGACTTCTTTAAAGTATTAAAAAGCAAAGATGTCACTTTGAGGACTAAGGTGCACCCGACCCAAGCCACGATATTTTCAATTGCCTCATATGCATGAGAAAGCTGGATGATGAATAAGGAAGACTGAAACAAAATTGATGACTTTGAATCATGATGTTGGCAAAGATTATTGAATATACCATGAACTGCCAGAAGAATGAACCAGTCTGTCTTGGAAGAAATACAACCAGAGTGTTCCTTGGAAGCGAGGGTGGTGAGACTTCATCTCAAGTACTTTAGACATGTTATCAGGAGGGACCAGTGACTGGAGAAGGACATCATGCTTGGTAAAGTAGAGGGTCAGCGAAAAAGAGGAAGAACCTCGATGAGATGGATTGACACAGTGGCTGCATAATGGGCTCAAATATAGAAATGATTGTGAGGATGGTGCAGGACCAGGCAGTGTTTCATTCTGTTGTATGTAGGGTCACTATGAGTCGAAACTGACTCAACGGCACCTAACAAAAACACTGTGTGCCAGGCACTTTATAGATTACACTTTACACACTATTTCCTTTAATAATTACAACAACACAGGAGGTAAATATTATTTTCTGAAATTTATAGATGTTGAAACTGAGGCTCAGAGAGGACAAGAAACTTGCTGAGCATCACAGAGCTGGGCTTTGAATTCAGGTCAGTCTGTGCAAACCCCGTGCTCTTTCTACCACTCCACCTGAGAAGACCTAGTATTGCGATGAAATATCTTTTAAATTGGTGTTAGCATCTTCTCAAAATGATCAAAGGACATGGAAGACTGGCAAACGTTTATGATAAAACTGTTGTTGTTGTTGTTAGTTGCCGTTGAGTCGATTCCGATTCATGGAGACCCCACGTGTGCAGAATAGAACTGCTCCATAGGGTTTTCAAGGCTCTGACCTTTCAGAAACACATTGCTAGGCCTTTCTATCAAGGCACATCTGGTGGGTTCCAATGGTCAACCTTTGGGCTAGTAGTTGAGTGCTTAACCATTTGCACCACCCAGAGACTCCTATGATAAAACTAGATGGTGGTATCCAAAGATTAGGGAAGAGCTTCAAGCCTTTCTTTCATCACTTTGCATTTCGGTGTTGAATTGTGGAACATTTTGAAAATCCTCGAAGGTGGTGTTAAAGTTGAAATAGATAAAAAGCTGGGAAAGTGAGTAGATGTTGAAAGCAGTGGGGAAGGAAGTAGCTTGTCAACTCCTTTCAGGCTGGAGGGAAAAGGTGGGTTTTTTAGAAACATGAAATGAAATTACCTACCAGCATGGGAAGTAGTGTGTGGGAATGTTGGCCTACCGTGCCTATGTTACACACAGTCCTTGATTTGCTAAGTATTCAAGTTACAGCAAACTTCACTTATGATTGTCTACCTTTTTTTTTGTTTTATATATCTTACCGTTAGTAATATATACTACATACAATGTTAAAATACATCTGTAGAGTCCCTGATGGAGCAGGGGAAGGGTGGGATGCAGAACTCAAATTCTAGTAAAAAGACCAGACTTAATGGTCTGACTGAGACTGGAGGAACCCCAGAAAGCATGGCCCCCGGACTCTCTGTCAATCCAGAACTAAAACAATTCTTGAGGCCAACTCTTCAGACAAAGATTGGACTGGACTGTGGGACATAAAATGATACTCGTGAAGAGTGTGCTTCTTAGCTCAAGTAGATACATGAGACTAAATGGGCAGCTTCTGTCCGGAGGTGAGATAAGAAGGCAGAGAGTGTTAGGAGCTGGTTGAATGGACATGGGAAATCAGGGGTGGAAAGGAGGAGTGTGCTGTCACAGTATAGGGAGAGCAATTAGGGTCACATAACAAGATATGTATAAATTTTTATATGAGAGGCTAACTTGAATTGTAAACTTCCACTTAAACTACAACAATAAAAAATATATATATCTGTAAGTGTACATGTAATGTTTCCAACCCCCAAAGACAAATAAAGATTAGAGTTATAAAGATACGGATAATAAAAGGTGACTATAATAAAAACTAAAAAAAAAAAAAAAGACAGAGAGAGGTATCCGACTTACATCAGAACCAACCTATGATGGAGTCATCTGAAGGGAACGCCGTCATAAGTCGGGGACTGCCTGTATTTTAACCTATAGGAAAGGCAACTCTTAAAAAGTCATGGTTAAATTCCCCCTTGTTTTGAAATGAGTTTACTCAGGGTACCTTAAACCCAACAACTGTGTGTCTCAGGGAAATTTAATCCTTGCTTCTCCCTGTCCAGAGAGTACCTTCCCATTGCCCGATCCCTCACCTCTGCTCACCACATAATGACTTCTACTTTTCTTTCTGGGAATCTCTTATTCTTTTATCTTCATATGTTTTGTTTACCCACTCCTACCCTTGAATTGTCACTACTGCATCCTGCTGTTCTCATTTTGCTCTGTCCTCGTGGGGAGATTCATTTTCTGGGCAAACACATTCAGTAAAAGTTTACTCTCAGCTCTTGTAACTCTTGCTGTAATCTTGAAAAACAGCACACCCCTATTCTGTTGTTGTGTTTCTTTTCTTTAACCTAAGACGTTTTATAGCTTCCTGTAACTCTCTCTTGAAAATTTACAGTTTTTATTCTTAGTTTTTTTTCTCTCTGTCTCCCTTCTGAGGCTCTGTGGTACTCATTTATGACATAATTGTCCCAATTCTCCAGGACTGTGCCACTTTCTCCTTCTCTTGCCTGTTTTTCTATATTCCCTCATGCTGTCTACTTCTTTTATCTCTTGTTTCTTTTCTATCTTTCCTTTTGTTTGTGCCACTTTATATCTTTGTTTTTCTTTCTTCTAGAACTCTGGGCTGAATAAACTTCCCTCCATAGTACTTCCACCCCCACCAACTTTCCTCTAAAATTCTTTTTCTTTTAAACTTAGTTCTTTCTTACTCTGTTATTAAATTGCCCCCAAATCCATTAACTTTCCTTCACCCTTCAAATAAAACTCTTCCCTCAGTCTATTCCAAATCCATCAGATATTTGATTCAGTTCTTCACCTCTAACTTTCTTCCTGACCTTCTACTAACCCCTTTCTGGCTGTCTTCTACAATGACATTGCACGTACTTACCAAAGAAGTTCCGATGACATCCTCCTGGATAAATTGGATGCTCTTTCATCTGTGATCCTAATCTTTCCTGGCAATAACTCTATCTGTGGCCTGGTAGATCATCTTTGAAATACTTTTAAAGCAGGATAGGCTTCTTCTTCTTTCTTTCTGTCTTTTTTTTTGGAGCTAACAAAATATCTCTTAGAGTGTGCATTATTTTAGTTTTTTCTTAGGAGATTCAGAGATAGCTTGCTATTTGCATTCGCAATAGTTGTCTTTAAAGTGTTTTGACAAATTTAGTTGGTTTTGTATGGTCAATAAAGGGTTTTCTGAATTTAGGCAGGGTCCTTGCCCCTGAAGGACAAACTTCTGAATCAAAGTTATACTCCCTCTACCTCTCACCCCCACACTAAATTCCCCTAAATATAATTTGCAAGTTATCACCAGTCAGACTTTGGAAATAATTTCCTTACTCATATTGGTTCTTGTAAATAAACTTCAAACCACCCAAAACTCAGGTTGAGTTCAAAATTAGAATTTTAAATATTTCTGAATTAATCTTGAAAAAGTAAAATTTCCTTCTGAAAATTCCAATCGATGATGAAGATTGCATTAGCCTTTATTTGGCACCATAGATGCATTTTGTACTTCTGTGACTATTTTTGTTCTTCACAAATTTTAATCATCATTATGAACAACAAGAGTAAAAAGTTTCAATGATAAGAAAAAAATATGGTTTAGAAAGTGTAAAGGTTGTGACTCTGTAACAAGAGTCTTAGAAGTCTAAATTCAGGTTGCCACCGACTATTTTTCCCTGTGTTAAATGCAAGGGGGTGCAGCCTTAGTCTTCTCCAGATTCCTTCGTGCAGATTTATGCCACTGCCTATTAACATTATTTAAATATAGCTTTCTTAATTCCTGAGAACGCTGCTGAAAATAGTGTTTTGACTAGTAAAATGGAGAAGACAAAGAATTTGAAGACAGACGCGAGATATGCACTGACTGATGTATGTCATTTTAATAACATAATTACTTGATAAGCACTTACATGATTTAGTTACTGATCTTCAACCTTTCAGAACTGGAGAATGAATTAATGATGGATTTCTCTCAGTTACTGCCCAAAATTTAGAGCAACACTGTACTGTATTCTTAGGCATTTTCGGAGACATATTCCTGAGCTGTATCAGTAAGTAGCCCATCATATAAAGTAGAACAGTTTAGGGAAAATATTTCATAGCAGAACCAGGTTGCTTTCTGAATTGGTGCTGTCCTTCATTTCCTCTGGATGGATACATTTTAGAGCAGGGAAGAGAATATTGTATAGTCTCTTTTTCTAATGCATAGATAACTGGGAAAAATACAGAAGTATTATCTATTCACCATTACCAGGATTTTGCAACCAACAACTTCAGAAAATCAAGTCTAGGCACTAGAACTTAGACTTACCCCAAAGAAGGGTGTTTTCCATGGAGATGAGGAATAAACAGTGATGACACTTATAGGAGTAAACATATTAGCTAGTCTACCTGCAGCAAGATGCTGTGCTTAGGCCAAAGCATCCTTTATGACCCTGTCTAGCTCTTCTTACATAGGTGATGTCAGATTAAAATGATCATTACAAATAAGTTCCAGGTGGTAAATGTCGACCTCTATTCAATCATTGACATATATTTATTGAGGATGTATTTGATGCAGATACTCATCCATGTGTTGAAAATAAAACAGTAAACAAGAAATCATCCTTAATCTATTGGAAATGGCAGGCAATTAAAATTACAGGTAATTTTTGGTTATTATGGACAATTACAATATAATAGGATAAGTGCTACAATAGTGGTAAGCCCAGGGTGCAATAGGAATGCACAGGAAGGACATTCAGCCCAATCTGGAGGTGCATGGAGATGGTTCATGGGAGGTTTCCTGGAAGAAGTTGTCCCAAAGCTGATATTGGAATAATGAACAGTGTTGACCAGATGAAGAGGTGCCACGCGTGGGGTGAAAAATTAGTTTACCCAGAGAATTTGGTCTTTGTCTTTGGTTCCTGGGAGGTAACCTCTAAACCTTTGGAATTTCCTGAGTAATTGGGATGTTTTTATTCTCTAGACCACACCAACAGGTTATGCTAATGAGGTGACTCTTGAGTGGGGACTGGCTATGCCAGAAAGACCTATCGTATGATATCACCTCAACCTCTGGGGAGGGGTTAGGGAGGGGGCTGGAGATTGAGTTCAGCCATGTGGACAGTGATTCGATCAATCACGCCTACATAATGAAGCCCCAATAAAAACTCTGGACATTGAAGCTTGGCTGAGTTTCTTGGTTGGTGAAAGACATCAAAGCATGGGGTCGGGGGCGGTAATGCGTCTTTGGCACAGAGATGCTGTGTATTTGAGACCTTCCCAGACCTTGCCCTATGTGTGTGTTCTTTATGCTGGTCCTAATTTGTATCCTTTGTCATAAAACTATAATAATAAGTATAGTGCTGTCTTGAGTTCTGTGAGTTAGCTAGCAAATCCCACTTCTGACACCAACAGGGGTATCTATGTGTGTCTTCTCTGATACCAACTCTAAATATCCTCTGTAACACCAACTGCAGATGCAGTTCTTCTTCTTACCCTAACAATTCTTCTAGACTGTGCCATTTAACTTGTGAGATCTGACCTAGCTCCAAGTGGTTAGGGACAGAAGAAGAACTGCATTTCATTTAGCATCAGAGAGGATATTTAGTGTTGGTGTCAGAAAAAACACAGTCACACAGACACCTTAGCAGGGCAAAGAGAATATTCCAGGAAGTTGGAACAGCATATGCAAAGTCCCAAAGGTGAGAAGGTGTGACCCATTCAAGGAATGTTGTATAGTGACAGGAAAGGAGTGGGGAGAAATGAGGGTGGAGAGAAAGGCAAAGCCCAAATCATGACAAGCTTGTATGTCCTTCTAAGGAATGTGGTGTTTATTTTAAGGATAGTATGGAGCTATGAAAGTGTTTTAAACAGGGGAATGACATTGTCATATTTCTGTTTTAGAAAGATCACCTTAGTTCTGTAATGATTGTCTGTTGAAGTGGGACAACATGGGAAACAGGCAGTTAGTAAGGAGACTCTTACAGTCCTCTAGGTGAGCAATGATGGTGCTTGAGATGGGGAAAATGTCAGTGATGATGAGGCCAGTGGATAGATTTGGGAGAGATGGAGGAGGTGGAACTGATAGAATGTGGTAATTGGGTATTGGGCATGAGAATAAGGAAAGACCATAGGAGGACTGCTAGGTCTCTGTTCTGGACCATTTGATAGAAAGTAGCAACATTTAGTCAGTAAGAACAGGGAAGGAGTGATATGTTTAGGGGTAGAGAGTTAAGTTTAACTTTGGATATGTTGACTTTGAATGAATATATAATGAGCGGGGCAGGGGTGGAGAATTTCATTCCTGCTTTGGGTGTTGTTACAGGAAGTTTCTTATGGGCCAACTATAGAAATAGTATCAAGATGTCTTCTCAGCATCAGTTGTTATATTTCAGAACTAGTTCCCTAAGTAAGGCTGATTACTCACAAAAATAGGATTGAAGCTTGGACGGGTGCTTGGTTTTAGCTCTTCTCTCAAGGGTGGAAATGGGAGGGTGGGTGAGTGAGTAGGCTTAGCTAATGGGAGTTTCAGCTGGGCCATCTGATCAGTATTCTTGAGGGAGTAGATAGGCTGGGTCCTGAGGGCCCCAGGCAGGCTGAGGGGCTGTCTATTCTTGGAGTACTACATGGAAATATAATTAAGGTAAGAATTGAAGCCAGGAGTTGGGGGCAGGGAGGTGAGAGGTAATGCAGTTAGACAGCTCTGTTGGCTGTAGAATCCCATGATGTATTGTCCTTGTTTAAGCCTGTAGATCATGGTTTTGGACACATTTTGATGCATAGACCTACCAAACACGTATATCAGAAATGAGTCCAGATGTGTCACAAAATAGAAGGAGAGAAGCAGGTAATACCACCTTGTCAAGGTTTGAATTATGTCCCCCAAAAAATGTGTGTATCAATTTGGCTGGGCCATGATTCCCAGAATTGTGTGGTTGGCCTCCATTTTGTGATTGTAATTTTATATTAAAGAGGATTAGGGTGGGATTTTAACACCACCTTTACCCAGGTCACATCCAATGTAAAGGGAGTCTCCCTGGGGTGTGGCCTGCACCACCTTTTATCTCTCAAGAGATAAAAGGAAAGGGAAGCAAGGAGAGAGTTGGGGACCTCATACCATCAAGAAAGCAGTGCTGGGAGCAGAGCACATCCTTTGGACCAGGGTCCCTGCGCAGAGAAGCTCCTAGTCCAGGGGAACATTGATGAGAAGGCTGACAGAGAGAAAGCCTTCCCCTGGAGCTGATGCCCTGAATTTGGACTTTAGCCTATTTTACTGTGAAGAAATAAACTTCTCTTTGTTAAAACCATCTGCTTGTGGTGTTTCTGTTATAGCAGCGCTAGATAACTAAGACGCAGCTGGATTACCAAGCAAGAGACTTGGAGACACAGAGGCCTAAAGCAGAGAATAATGGTTGGGTTTTGTAAGCAGGTGAGGTGCCAGACTGAGGCTGATGCTGGAATCTGCCTTCTGGGCATTCGGGGACATGCTGCTGGCTGCGCTCACAAGGTCAGCAATAGGGGAGGTACCCATGCTTCCCTCCTTCGGTCCCCTATTCCTGTAGGCCTGGGACCACTTCAATATTGAAGGTTTAGAGTTTCCGGGTTAGAACTTAGAGCTAAGTAAGTTTCTCCTGTGGATGAATTATTTGCTTGAGATTTTGAGATGAGGAAGGATGGGTGGAATTGAGACCTATAGGATATGTAGGCAAAACTAGTGGAAGAACTCTGAGGAAGAGTGTGGGTGTGGGTCTTCCAGGAAATTGTAGGATGGTAGGAATCCTTCAGAGCCTTAGTGGCACAGTGGTTAAGAGCTGGGCTGCTAACCAAAAGGTCGGCAGTTTGAATCCACCAGCCGCTCCTTGGAAACCCTATGGGGCAGTTCTACTCTGTCTTATAGGGTCAAGAATATTTCTAGGAGAGGTTGAGAATGAAGGGTTGATATGGGCAGTAGGTGATGGTTAGCATCAGCTTTTTGGCGTCGCCCCTATGTGCAGTTTCAAGGAGATATTCTCTTGAATTGCTGGCCCTAGTAGGAGAGCTCATTAGCATTTCCCATATAGGGAACCTGGTTCAGTAGGAAGCTGAGCTTCTGGGGTGGGGCTTAGAATGCAGAGCTCTCCTTTGCCCCTCTATTTTATTCTGGCTTGGACATGGAAGCAGGTACCTGTTAACAACAAAGGGACACAGGATACCTCTGCTGATGTCAAAGGGCTAGAGAGCCATGGGACCAAAGGTCAAGTGCCCAGTGGTGGTGAGGGTGGAGGCTTATGGACTAGGTCTATGCACAGAATGGTCAGACCATCAGAGCACAAGCAAAATTAACTTTCTGCCTGCATATCAGCTGTGTGGGCACTAGAGAAGGACATGTTTGAACGCACATCCACAGGACTTCTTGTTTCTTTTGCTGCTCTGGCCTAGGGTTCTTAGTTGGGAAGAGGTGTGGGGAAAACCTAAGTATGCTTCTAGTGTTACACACAGGTAATTGCATTCAAGGGAGCCCTGGTGGTGCAGTGGTTAAGTGCTCGGCCGCTAACTGAAAGGTTGGTGGTTCCAGCCGCTCCTCAGGAGAAAGATGTGGCAGTCTGCTTCTCTAAAGATTACAGCCTTGGAAATCCTGTGGGGCAGTTTTACTCTGCCCTATAGGGTTGCATTTAGAGGTAAGAGGGATCATCACTCCGGCAGATTTATTGTATAGAATCTCCCTTCTTGGAAATGGGCCCGTGGCCAACTCTGTTGGCTATAGAATCACACAACATATTGGCCCTATTTAAGCCTATAAACCATGGTTTTGGATACAGTTTGATGCACGGGCCTGTCAGACACCTATTTCAGGATGGTAAGAAATCTAGGCAGTTCCACATGCAGGGGACAGAAGATACACACAGTCTACCTTTCAGTTTTCATAGACAAATGTGAGATAAGGATGCCTCTTGTTTGAATTCCCAGAGAACTGGTAGTTCTGTGTTTCTCTAAAAGGCTGCCCTTGCAACAAGCAGGGCATACTGGTGGAATTCCCTCCAAGAAACTTAAGAGGCGTGATTGTAGGTGACATACACAAGGCTCTGGGCAGGGACATTCGTGAATGTCAGTTCTACCCTGGTATCTGGCATCGGTTTGTGGAGATCATCCCTTTTCCCCGGAGGACTGAACCAGTGCCCATCCATCTAGTTACCTCAGCAGACTGTTTGTGGCATTCCCTCCAAAGGGTTCCGAGGGACAATAATTCTGCATAAGATGGTCTTGATCACATTTAGGCAGCAATCCAGAAAGACTCGTAATGGGCTTTTTTTCCTTTCTAGGAACCTACTGGTTTGGCTTTTGTGGGAATCTACTTGGGAGGCAATTCCAAATTTTCCGTTAACAGATGACTGTGGTCTCTTGTCCTAGAAATTTGGGAGCTTTGACAGAAGGTGGGGGTGATTACTGGTGGTAGAGGCGGCCTAGATATATTTGGATGGTGTCAATGCACAGTTAATAGGCCAAATAGTTTTTGGTTCATATTATTTAAAAAAAAAAATGTGTAGGCAAGATGGATACGTTTATTCTGAAAAAGTTCCGAAGGGGAAAAATCCTGTCCAACTATTATTCATCCACTTCAGTGTCTGATGGCTTTAAAATATCCTCAGATGTTTTTTGTTACATAGACAGAGAGCCATGTTTAGAGCATAGAGTTAATTAACTAGAGACAATAGAACTCATAGAGTCTGGGACATGAACATGTACGTCTGAGCAGGTGGAGCTACAGGTCTCTTTCTTCATTCCCATCACCTGGAGTATCTCACTTTCACTTGGACTCTTAGGTCAGAGTTCCTTTGTAGTGTGCATTTCCTGGCTTAAAAAAAAATGAGTCTAAAAACAATTAGTATAGTTTATTATTATTTTTATTTTGTAGATGAGGAAACTGGTACTTAGAGTGGTAAAATTCCCTGCTCAAGAACCCATAGACATTAAATCAAGGCAGATTTTTTGGCTTCCTTACATCTAGCCTGGTTCCTTCCTAGTCACTTGGTTATCTCACAAAATCCCAATATGCTTCCAGATATGCCCAATAGCCTGAGTGATCTAGTCTCAAAGGATAAATTAGACAAGTGTGTGATACACTAGGTCCGTATGAATTTACTAGGTGTTATGAAGAGAAAAATGTGCTGATGTTAAAAAAAAAGAAAAAACCTTGGGAAATACGGAGCTAACTCAATCATATAGTCTTCTCTCCTGCAGTCCTTCCTAGAGTTTTTGATATACCAATGTATAGGATTGTTATGAGTTGGAATCGACTCAATGGCAATGAGTTTGGTTTTTTGTTTTTTTAATGTGAATTTCAACTTTTGATAAGGAGAAGCAGCATGTGCAGTTTCTCAGATTTATTTGACTGTGGGATCTTTTTTTCAGGGAGCAACTTAAGGGACCCATTTTCCATGACATACACTTTGGGACACACTCTATTCATCTACAGTTTTATCACTGAAGATCTTGAATCATTGACGACCTAAAAATATTTTGAATATAGAATGTCTTAAGCAAAATTTGCTGAGTGTGAATTGCACGTGTGATATTGCTGACTGACCAAGTGGAAGTTGGGAAGGCATGTTATCGGAGGAAATGTTTGCAAATTCCTTGTTACTACTCCCAATAACTCCAAGTGCTAAAAATATCCTTTAGGGGAACAATGATGGACATATGTAAATCTCCCCATGATGTTGATTGTATAGGTTGTCATAGCTGATATTTGAGGGGTATCAGAAATCCCTTTTGTAATTCCAAATAGCTTCAACACATCCTAAGCTTCTACCATTACACTTATTCTTTTGGGTTATTGTCGTTCTAGGTAAAAATACCATTATAATTGTCAATACCATAGCACCAAGTAATATGCCAGCATAAAGGATTCTATCATTTTACTAGCTTGGTTAGTTGTCATAAGAGACATTACCACCCATAAGTTAGTAGCACAGGCTCCAACGTCAGACTTTCAGCACTGGTGTCTCTGCTCTGCCATTTACTAGCTCTGTGATCTTGGGTGTGTTACTTAACTTCTCTGTGCCTCACCTTCCCCAACTGTAAAATGGGAATACTAATTTTGGAATGCAGTTCTGAATATTATAATGAAGGTTTTCGATGCCTTGAGGAGGGACAGTACCAAACACTTCATCAAAAATAGAAACTTTGACATTTTGCTATTTTTTCTAGTGTTCCTTTCAGTGCCTACTGATCCAAAGCCTTTTTAGATTTTATCTTACATGTATCAGGAAAAAATAAAATCTATTTTGACCTTCTTATTTATTCCTCAGAGTTCTTCATTAGCATTCTTGATGATCACTTACACAGCGTTCTCTTCATTTTTGAGGTCACTTTCCTTTTTGGAGCAGTAGAAAGGTTGTGATATGAAAACCAAACTGTCCCCACTGCCTGGGTAGGGAAGACCATTTGGGAATAATCTAAAATACTTAGATTTGTCAGGTGGAATAATTCAGTGTATAGGACCAGAATTAAGGACCAAGACAAATCGTTCTTCCCCTTGACCTCCTGGTAAGCTCTTTAAGCTCCATCTTCAATATCTGTAGAAAGGAAAGATAAGGTGAAGAAATAGTGGAAGATACTGAAGATATGCTGTGAGATTGGACTCAACTTTTCCATAGATGAAAATGAAAAATGACTAGAGGAGCTATGGGAGTTATTTGAGGTATTCCCAATGCGTTTCCACTGGATGATGGACTTCTGAATGGCCAGAACTGTACTATACTTAATTTCTTGTTCAACTTTGTCTTCCTAGCAATTGGCATACGGTGGCTAATCTTGTATTTTTACTGAGTGTTACAAATAAATACATAGTAGGTTTGGGTTTTACAATGGATTTTCTCAAGCAAAATGATGTGATCATGGTCTTAAAAGCATGAAAGTAAGTGAAGGCAGTAGTTTCTAGACTAAATCTAGTTACTCAGGCCTGAAGCTGGGAGGCTTATTTTCTGGTTTAAAAGTTGTAAATGTCTACGAAATAGACTGGCAAAGTCGTAAGGAGGACTGATACTAATTTGTTCAGATATACAAAGTAAAAAAATGCCCTCTTAGACCTGGAAATAATATGAAGTAACTTTTTAGTTAAATCATCGCCTCCATTCTAAATAATCTCAAATGATAATCTTGTAAAGAGCCTTAGTATTAAATGGCTCCATAAATGGAGTTCTGTAAACTCCCTGGGAAGCTTTAATTTGTATTCATAATTTATACCTTCTTTATTTCTAACAGTAATTTGAGGCTGCTCTTAGTAGTTAATTTCACTTTTAATCAGTGAAGTTCATCTTTATTTGGGACCTGAAACGTTCTTAATTTCCTCCCAAATACCTGCACAGTGGTATTAACTGGTCCCAATTTATTTTGGGATTTTTTTGAAGAATAAAGAGTCCCAACTATCTTCCTTATAATCCAGATTGAACTCATGCATTCAACTAATTGATGTTGAGTAAAGTAGTAGTATAATTTTCTAGTTATTTTATTTAATATTCTATATTAGAACGAGGTCTAAAATGTAGAGGCATCTGGTTTTCTGCCTGCCCAGATTTACATGCTTCTTCAGTGGCTGAGATGGAGGAAGGCCAGCCATTCATAGGGCAATTCCAGGACCTCCTGGTACAACCAGTCTGCAGATCATTTAACAGTGAGCACATGATTAAATAATTCAGTAATACTGTCAATTAATTAGGATTCCCAGAAGAAAATGTTTCTATTTCCAAACTATTGAATAGTTATAATAATTGTTAGAATTTTTTAAAAAATATTTTGTTTACAAGTATTTTACAATTACAGTATTTAAATTAGTGGCAGTCTGCTTCTGTAAAGATTATAGCCTTGAAAACCCCATGGGGCAGTTCCACTCTGTCCTATAGGGTCACTATGAGTCGGAATTGACTCGAGGGCAGTGGGTTGTTGTAATCATTATTCTTCTCACTTTGCAGATGAGGAGAACTGTAAAGACTTGGTTTATGAATTTTGTGAATTCAAGAAATCATTTCTACATTTCATTGTCTACTCTATTTCAGATATTTCTGGAATTTGAAGGCGAAATAAAAAGGTTATTTTGCTTAAGCATTAGTATATATTAGTAATGAACTCCTATTAATTTTAGAAAAGTGCTCATATCAAATTCCTGGGGATATTTGGTTTTATGCCTTTAATATTCAAGCATGTTCAGTGGGCTTGCAGGAAGAATAATTAGGGAAGTGGTTACATGTTTCCCTGATTATCATTTCATTTGGAATTGGCTACTTGTTAAACAGAAGTTAGAATACATAATAAATATGCATCCAACTTTTTACAATGTGAAAACCACAGCTATCTGAACGATTCCCTACATCACTGACTGTAATTAAACAAAGACGAAGGAAAAATTAAGTACTGAGTCTGACATTCAACATCCAAAATAATAAATGATAGAGATTCTTATTTCATATCAGTATCCCATAGATGAATGCAAAGGAAATACAATCATAGCTTTTGTCCAGAAATCTTCTCTCACTCTGTTGTTTAATGTTATTTCTCTTCCTTGTGTATTTATTCAGTGGTAAATCAGAGCAAAAGAAACCGAACTCTCTCAGTCACCAACCTTTCCCGAGTGACTGTTGGGGCCAGATTATGGTCCCTCGTGCTCTGGGAATTGTGAAGAAGCCAAGTTCCAGGTCCTTAGTTAAAAATATTTTATCTAATGGGGAGTTGAGTCCCTGAAAGGTGCAAATGGCAAACACGCTTGGCTGCTAACCAAAAGGTTGGTGGTTCGAGTCCACCCAGAGGTGCCTTTTTTCTACTTCTGAAAAAAATCAGCCACTGAAAACTCTCTGGAGCGTGGTTCTACTCTGACACACATGGGATCACCATGAGTCAGAGTTGACTCAACAACAGCTGGTTGATTAATGGGCAGGAATAGATCCACAAATAGCAATCCTTAGACCTTACTTCTACCTCTTGAGAATCCTGGAGATGAAATCACCCCTTGAGATACGGACAGAGAAGGTCCAGGAAGGGGAGGAGTAGCAGGTTCTAAACCATGCAAGTAGGAGCAGACAAATCCCGTGTCAAGGATGTGTGTTAGTCTGATAACGAACTCACTTTCTAATTCCAGAACTGAAGCTGGCATCAGATTCTTGGCTCTTTAAATGAGTGGGCCTTTATGAAGAGACACAGGCGCACAGAGCATGTATAGGCATCATTGCTAGCTCCCAATATTTTCAAGATAGAGGAAGGATCTCTAACTAAAGAAGCTAAACAGGTTATAGTTTCTCACCTCGACAACTTCAGTTTTTTCATTTATCGTGATGTTGCTTATTGATCCAGTTGTGAGGATTTTTGTTTTCTTTATGTTAAGTGTAATCCATACTGAAGGCTGTGGTCTTTGATCTTCATCAGTAGGTGCTTCAAGTCCTCTTCACTTTCAGCAAGCAAGGTTGTGTCATCTGCATAATGCAGGTTGTTAATAAGTCTTCCTCCAGTCCCGATGCCACATTCCTCTTCATATAGTCCAGCTTCTCAGATTATTTGCTTAGCACACAGATTGAATAAGTATGGTGAAACGATACAATCCTGATGCACACCTTTTCTGATTTTAAACCACTCCCTCACATGGGTGCTGAGAAACTCAAGGTCTGTCTGAATCTCTTGTGATT
Organism: Trichechus manatus latirostris; assembly: GCF_000243295.1. Lineage (NCBI taxonomy): Eukaryota > Metazoa > Chordata > Mammalia > Sirenia > Trichechidae > Trichechus > Trichechus manatus. The sequence goes on along the minus strand of NW_004444028.1, from coordinate 9,669,398 downwards.
CTTGTGGGCGAGAGGGTCTATTTTCTATACCTTACCTCCGTTTCTCCTCTCTTGCACGGTGGAATTAATTGAGGGCAGAGCTTAAAGACTAGAGAAGTCTGCTGCACTGCTTGGAAAGCTCACTCCCAGGAATTGAGAAAGAAACTTCTAGAGACTGTTAACTATTTTGAATATGCCCAGATGAAAACTTATGTGGGCATCTGGAAAAAAATTATCCTACAAATCTTAGATATAATCTTGAACTTAGTGTACTAGCTTCTGAATGCAATAGACAGAGGTGGCATTACTCAGCTACAGGGGTCATAGTCAAGGCCAAGAACACCTGTTTAATGCAGCAAGTGCTTCTCGTGTACCTGACCTTTGTTGTTGCTGTTAGCTGCCCCTGAGTCAGCCCCCAAGTCATGGCAACCCCATGTACAACAGAACAAAGCTGTGTCTGGTCCTGTACCATGCCCGTGATTGGTTTTGGATCGGACCATTATGCTCCATAGGGTTTTCACCACGCCTTTCTTCCTACTCCATCGTAGTTTGGGAGCTCCACCGAAACTTGTTCAGAGTGACAGCAACACACAAGCCTCCACTGACAGGTGGGTGGTGGCTATGCATGAGGTGCATTGGCTGGGAATCGATCCCAGGTCTGCTGCAAAGGTGGGAATTTTACCACTGAACCACCACTGCCCCCTGCCTGACCTTAGACTACCTCTACTGGCCAAGTTTCCTCATACATACAGCATTAAGTGGGCTATATCATCTCAAAAAAATCACTGGTAGCTTTACTAGTTTGTAAAGGCATGTCTTTAGAGATGAAAGAATGGATTCATATGGAGGTTGGCATAGGTATGAGATAAAGCTTGTTTCCTGGTGAATTTTTTTTTTTTCTTATTTGAAACAATCTGCATAGGCATTAGCCCCTCAGGGGTTCTTTCTTTTTTATTATTGTTGTAGTTTAAGTGAAGTTTACATTTCAAGTTAGTCTCCCATACAAAAATTTATACATATACTGTT
>NW_004444028.1:9640958-9664581 GCF_000243295.1 Trichechus manatus latirostris | reverse complement strand
TTCCAGTTGTAGGGTTAATGTTTTGATTATGGCCCTTTCTTCTTTTTGGATGTGTGAATTATTGCTATAAAGTGACCTCTTAGCACTACTTTTGCTGTGTCCCAAAGGTTCTGATAGGATGTGTTTTCATTCTCGTTTGATTCTATGAATTTCTTTATTCCATCTGTAATTCCTTCTATTACCCAGTAGTTTTTGAGCAAGGTGTTATTCAGTTTCCATGTGTTAGATTTTTTTCCCTTGCTTTTTCAGTTGTTGATTTCTACTTTATGCCTTTATGGTCAGAAAAGATGCTTTGTAATATTTTGATGCTTTGGATTTTGTTAAGGCTTGCTTTGTGGCCTAATATGTGGTCTATTCTGGAGAATGTTTCTGTGTATTTTAAAACAAAGTATACTTGGCTGCTGTTGGGTGGAGTGTTCAGTATATGTCTATGAGATCAAGTTGGTTGATTGTAGCATTTAGCTCTTCTGTGTCTTTGCTCAGCTTCTTTCTGGATGTTCTGTCGTTCACTGAAAGTGGTGTGTTGAAGTCTCTTACTAATATTATGGAGCTGTGTATCTATCTTTTCAGTGCTGTTAGAGTTTGTTTTATATATTTTGGAGCCCTGTCTTTGGGTGTGTAAATATTTATTATAGTTATGTCCTCTTAGTGTATTGACCCTTTAATCATTATATAGTGTCCTTCCTTATCCTTTGTGGTGGATTTTACTTTAAAGTCTATTTTGTCAGAGATTAGTATTGCCACTTCTGCTCTTTTTTGAGTGTTGTTTGCTTGATATATTTTTTCACCTATGCATACCTAGGAATGTAGGTGAGAGCCTGCACCACATACTTGGTGGCTATCTACCTGGGCACCTGAGCTGAATCCATACAGGATGAGTGGGCAGACTTCTGAGCTCACATACCTAGTAACAGATCTAACCACCTGGTGACAGGACATTAGAGCTTCAAAGGTGCCAATAATCAAACTAACTCATACGAGGAGCCTATTTGGGCATATCAAAACAAAACAAGAACCTAGGACACAGTAAGCAAATATAAATAAACATAATAACTTATTGATGGCTTGGAGACAACAGTCAATATCAAATAACATAAAGAGGCAATCCATGATGGCTTCAGCAAGCTTCCAGAATAAAGAATATAGAAATTTCCCAGAGGAGGAAAATTTCTTGGAATTACCAGGGGCAGAATACAAAAGGTTAATATACAGAACTCTTTAAGAAATTAGGAAGTCAATTAATCAAAACGCAGAACACACAATAGAAGAAATCAAAAAGTTTAGAGAAGAGCATAATGACAAATTTAACAGGCTGCAAGAATCCATAGAGTGACATCAATCAGAAATCCAGAAGATTAGCAATAAAATCTCAGAATTAGACACTCAATAGAAAGTCATAGGAGCAGAATCGAGGCAATGGAAGTCAGAATTAGTGAGATTGAAAATAAAGTACTTGACACCAACTTATTTGAGGAAAAATCAGGTAAAAAGATTAAAACAAATGAAGAAACCCTAAGAATCATGTGGGACTCTATCAAAAGGAATAACCTACGAGTGACTGGAGTACCAGAACAGGGAGGGGGGTATAACAGAAAATAACAGAGAGAATTGTTGAAGATTTGTTGGCAGAAAACTTCCCTGATATCGTGAAAAATGACAAGATATCTACCCAAGATGCTCATCGAACCCCACATAAGGTAGATCCCAAAAGAAAGTCACCAAGACATATTATAATCAAACTTACCAAAACGAAAGATAAAGAGAGAATTTTAAGAGCACCTAGGGATAAATGAAAAGTCATCTACAAAGGGGAGTCAATAAGAATAAGCTTGGACTACTCAGCAGAAACCATGCAGGCAAGAAGGCAATGGGGTGATATATATAAAGCCTTGATGGAAAGCAACTGCCCGCCAAGAATTACATATCCAGCAAAACTGTCTCTCAAATATGATGGCGAAATTAGGGCATTTCCAGATAAAGAGAAGTTCAGGGAATTTGCAAAAACCAAACCAAAATTACAAGAAATACCAAAGGGAGTCCTCTGGTTAGAAAATCAATAACATCAGATAACAATCCAAGACTAGAACACAGGACAGAGCAACCAGATATCAACCCAGATGGGGAAGTCACAAAAGGAAATCAAAGCTAAAACACTGAAAATAGGGAAACAGATGTCAATATGTCAAAGATGACAACATTAAAACAAAAAAGAGGGACTTAAAAAATGTAGACATAGACTTTGCATATGGAGAGGAAATAAAAGCAATATAAAGAAATAAAAGACTAGTATAAACTTAGAAAAATAGGGGTAAATACTAGGGTAACCACAAGGGAAACTAACAATCCTACAAGTCAAAACAAAAAACTAGAAAAATATAAAGACTCAGCAAACACAAAATCAACAACAATGAAACAGATGAAAAGAAAATACATAAAGAAAAATGACTCAGCACAGAAAATTAAGTGGAACAAAAACTGTGAACACACAAAAAAAGACATCAAAATGACGGCACTAAACTCATACCTATCAATAATTACGCTGAATGTAAATGGATTAAATGCACCAGTAAAGAGACAGACAGTGGCAGATTGGATAAAAAAATACCATCTGTCTATATTCTGCTTACAAGAGACATACCTTAGACTTAAAGATGCAAACAAACTAAAACTCAAAGGATGTTTCCCTGTGAATTTTGACTTTTAAGTAAAGATACCTTTTCCAGGAGGAAGGAACAGATATAGGGAAATGGTAAAGGATAGGGAACCAGCTGGGTAGCTAGTATGAAGAGATGGGAACCTTTATTTCAAAGTACCAAATCTCCTCTACCAAATGCTGGAGGGAGTTCATGGAGAAACAGAGGCACAGTTAAAATAAAGTGGAGCTAGTCTTTATAGAAGTTTACTTAAGAAAACCAGGCAAACACGTAGCTGCTTTGTAAAGGAGCTGTGAATTGGATGACAGCTTTTATATTTCGAAAAACTTAAAAAATAGTGGGAAACATTGTCTCTGGAAACACACCGACCAGCTGCAATGATTGTGAAGAGACTGAACCTAGAAGAGATACTTATTGCCGTGCACATGGGTCTCGTGCTGTTGAAAAGGGTAAGACTCCAAACCCTGGGGGAAGGTTGACTTTTCCAAGGACCCGTTGCCATGTAAGTGCGTGCACTTTCTCAGTTTGTCAGTATTTTTGTGGGTGAGTGTTTTTCTTTTTCTTTTTTTTGTGGGTGAGTTTTTTAATGCTCATGGGACATAGTTGTACAATTTCTTCTCTGTGTCATTTAGGAGATGGACCCCTCACTATGCAAAATCTCTGTTGAAATCCAAGGTAATTTGCATAAGGTCCATACTGGCTGCTTAATGCATAGTGTGGCTGGCACCTGTGCATGCTCAAAGGGGACCAAAGAGCCCCTAACACAAAATGGCTTTGTGCTTTCTTACTGCTCTGGAAAGTGCTAACTGTTGAGTGTTCTCACTAGTGTTAAATATCTTGGTGATATTTAATCGTATGCAAGTTTTTTTTTTTTTTTAAATCACCTACCACATTGCAAAGGAACATTGCAAAGGATGTTTTGCAATGTGATAGGTGATTTAAAAAAAAATGGCTAAGCACTCAGCTGCTAACTAAAAGGTCGGCAGTTTGAACTCACCAGCCGCTTCGCGGAGAGAGATGTGGCATTCTGCTCCCATAAAGATTACAGCCAAGAGCAGTTCTGCTCTGTCCTGTAGGGTTGCTATGAGTCAGAACTGACTTGATGGCACATAACAGCGGCAACAACATCACATTACAGGTGGTATGTAAAATTTTAAAGCAGGGTTTCAGAAGGGAGCAAAATAATGCAACTAAACTGTTTATAAATGCTTCCATTTTAAAAGTTTACATTGTGTAAGAGCTAGTTCCAGCTCTCTCATACCAGCAGAATAATTATTTCATCAGGTAGAACTGAATAGTTTCTCAGTTTGCAGAAACAAGGAAAAGGCAGAACCAGAAATTAAATTGAAGAGTACAGAAGGTGTTTTTAGTAAAAAGTAATAGTAACATGCGACTGAGTTTTCAGAGCTTGGTTTTTATGTTTTCATTACTTCAACAGTGTTTTCCAGTAGGTGTCGCTGTAGGCAAATATAAAATGGTAACTACAGCTCGCGGCCAGTAGTTCCTTGGGCAAAGAGTAGGTTTATATTCACACTTCTCAATTACTTAACAGTTCCAGTTTGTTGTTGTCGTTAATATTATCCTCCCAGCATTATTTTCTGTTCCACCCATGCATTCCTAACCAGCTCACATTAGCTGGCTGAATGACCAGAAGCAGCAGTGTGCACTGTGGAATACAGATGTGACAAACAGCACCCATTTTGGGGGTAGAACCTTTATCATTTTATAGGAGCGAATCCTGAAATCTTGAAAAGTCAAAATAAAACCTAGTATTTTAATTTCCGAAGGCTTTTGAGCATCCTTCCCTAGTAAGTCTTATTTATGTTTTCTGATTATTATGGTTTCTGTGTGAAGCTTTGTTACCCAAACCAAAGTTTCGTCAAGAAGAAAAAGCTCTAAAATTATTCAGCAAAATACTTATTATCAGTCTGGGATAGGTATGTGAGAGGAAAAGCGGGTAATAATACTATTGGTTACCTTGAAATTATGCTTCAATAGTTGGGTTAGAATAGAATTCATATTATTCAGCCTGCAAAGAACATCTCATTAGACCCCAGAGAAGCCATTTCTGAGCATATTATCACAAAGAAATTCAGAGAATCCATTATTTCTCTCTGACCTCTTCTTTTTAATATGCACAGCATGGCGACAGGGAAGCAGGGTGATAAGGTACTGGCAGGAGAATTGTTCGGGAGTTATTTTTGCTGATTTCAAAGTTTTCCCGTTTGCTAGGAGCTACGAGCATGTCGACGTAGCTTTTGTAGCATCTGAAGCAGCGTCTGGTCCGCATCCACAGACTAGATTGGGCTGTTGATAATTTGACATGTGCAGATAGAGGTTAAAGAGAAATGCACACGACACAAAGTGCTTTGGAGTTCTTTCCCCAGCCCGTGCCCAATAAAAAGTCCTGAGTGCTTGTGAAAAACAACTGTATACAGTATCACGCTTAGGAGGAGTAAATTGTATTCCATGTATCCAAGCATGTAGGCCAAAAAAAAAAAAAAAAAATTACTTTCTCCATTTTATACTTGACTGTGTCACAAAGTTTCACGGAAATGGCAGGTTCCTGTGACTACAATTCTTGAGCCCAAAATAGGATCCACATCTCCTGACTCATTTCTTTCCCTAAAACACATTGCCAAGATGGGTTCTTGTTTGGAGTCTGAAAACATCTGTCCTTTTTAATAATACTGGCAGAGTTTCCTGAGGCCTGATTCTATGCCTGGCGGTTGCTAAGTACTCCACACGCATCCTCTCAATTAGTTTTCCCCTCACTTTCTTTGCCTGTGTGCTGGGTATTATCATCCCCATTTTATTGACACAGAAACAGATTCAAAGAGCAGGATTTTGTCGCTAGAAGGGCAGAGAAACCAAGCCCATTGCTGTTGAGTCGATTCCAATTCATAGTGATCCTGTAGGACAGAGTAGAACTGCCCCATAGGGTTTCTGAGGAATGACTGGTGGATTTGAACTGTTGACCTTTTAGTTAGCAGCCGAGCTCTTAACCACTGCACCACCAGGGCTCTGGGAAGGACAGAGAAAGGGCCTGGCTTTGGATCTTTCCAAGTCCAAAATCCTGTGGGTTTTTTTTTCAACTTTTTTTTTTTTATTGTACTTCAGGTGAAGGCTTACAGAACAAATAGTTTCTCATGAAACAGTAGTACACATATTGTTTTATGACATTGGTTAACAACCCCACAACATGTCAACCCTCTCCCTTCTCGACCTTTTTTTTTTTTTTGGTGAAAATATACATAGCCAAAGATACACCATTTCAAAAATTTCTACATGCACAGTTCAGTGACATCGACTATGCTCTTCCAATTGTGCTGCTATTCTCACTTTAGATGAAGGCTTACAGAACAAAATAGTTTCTCATTTAATAGTACACATGTTGCCCTATGACAATCAAAATCCTGTGTTTTTAACCACTACACTCCCACAGCAAAAAGCAGGACATTATTTTAGGGTAATTGTTGTTGTAAAGTGCCACCGAGTCAGTTCCAACTCATAGCGACCCTATAGGATAAAGGGGGAAGCAAAACCATAACAAAACTCTCATTGGAAAGTCACACAGGAGAGAATCACACTCTTTTTTCAGTGTGATGTCAGCTTTAGTTTAGAGCCTCCTCTCTCTAAGGTGTTCAGCGATAGGCCTGTCCAGTGATCAGCTATCCCGATAATGATCCTGCAATCCCTGATGACCTTTCCTTTGTTTTGCTTGTTAAGCAGACCCATATGTCTATCTGAGTTCCTGAGTGGTGCAAATGGTTAGTGTGCTCAACTGCTAACTGGAAACTTGGAGGTTTGAGTCCACCCATAGGCACCTTGGAAGAAAGGCCTGGTGATCTACTTCCTAAAAATCAGCCACTGAAAACCTTATAGAGCACAAGTCTCCTCTGACATACATGGGGATATATCCATACATTTAAGACAATATTCTTAACAAAATCAAGACTCTCCTGGGAAAAGAGAAAAGTAGAATCTCTGAGAATTATAATCTCTTGTTGTCTGCCACAGAGTCGATTCCAACTCACAGTGGACAGAGGAGAACTGCCCCACAGGGTTTCCTTGGCAGTAATCTCTGCAGGTGCAAATCATTGGGCCTTTTCTCTGAGGGAGCTGCTGGGTGGTTTCTAACCTTTCACTTAGCAGCTAAGTGCTTAACCATTGGGCCACCAGGGTTCCTTTGTAGTCTCTTAGCATATCACAATTATAAAGTGTAGTAAAAATGGAAAAAGAACCTCAAGGAACTAAGAACTACTTACGGATCAGTTTGCAGTATGTTAGAACATGTCCATTTGAGGCGTGTTAGAAAGGCATTTAGACCATAACTTCTATGACAATAACGTGATTAAGACTTTGCAGTGGGGTATGAACTCAGAGAGTCCTGGGTTGCAATCCTGACTCTGTCACTTTCCCGAACCTCAATTTTCTCATCTCTAAAATGGTGATAATAATATATCGGTGACAGCAAATATTTACATGCTAGGCCCTGTTCTAAGTGCTGTACAGACATAACCTCACTTTCTCCACAGCCCGGTGAGACAGGCACTTTGTTTTATTCACACACGGGTGGGAAACGAGGCAATGAGAGGTTAAGTCTTTGTCTGAGGCCTTGCGGACAGTAAGTATTGGAAACAGGACTTGAACAAAACAGTTTGATTCTGGAGTTTTCTCTCTAAACTATTCCAGGAGAACGGCTTCTCATTTGGTTATTATGAATATTGAAATAGAAACTTTAATGAAGTAATGTACGTAAGACACTTTGCACAATGTCTGGTGCGTAGTAGACAGGCAGTGTTATTTTTGTTTTTGAAATTAGAAAGGGGAGGCTGGCGGCCGCATCCTTAAGACGTTAAGGGAGACTAAGAATCTGATTCAGGGGAACCAGAAATCTGTTCTAGGGAGTCACTGGATATTTGGATTTTATGCCCTCACTTTCCTGTTAGTTCACAATTCTCACATAATTAGAAATGCTGTGTGTTTTAGAAAGGTCAGCTCACCACCGTTTCTGGAATCTGTTTTCCTGTTCACCTTCTTGTTTGCCCATAAACCTACTGTCCTTCAAAAGCCCGATGAGCCCTGTTATGTCACGGCCCAGCCCTGGCGAGTGGGGCTTGCTGCCTTCCATTGGGGTCATCAGGGCTGGGAGTTGGTGCTCATGAGAGGGATAAAGTTATGGTCAAGCGTGCGTCCACACACTCGCACAGGAGTTTGCAGGGTAGAAATAGAATTTCCAAATTATATTAGAAATCATGAAAATAAATTTAAAAGCTTATATGAAATATCACATTTACTTTTTAAAAAATAACATTCATTGTGTCGAGGTAGTATCTATGCTCTTTGTAGACATTTGGAAAATACAAGAAAAGAGAAATAATCCTAGCAAACAGAAACAAGTGTCGTTAAGAATTCTGAAGTTCTTTTTCCTAAATCTATTCTTTTACTTAATGCAAATCTTCTATGCTTTTAGATATGTTTGTTTGCATATTAAAATTTTTGCAGGAGATTTACGTTTTTCAAACGCATTGGAAAGTCTCTTGTAATTCATAATGGTGACACGTGGCATACTTGGCATTGGACAAGCCACTACTGAAAGTGGTTTAATTCTAGTAAGGCGTTTCTGACAGTAGTTGAATACAACAGTTGTCAAACTCTCTCAGAGAGATGAGGAAACACATCAGGGGCTCTTCCAGAGAGATACTGAGGGCTGGAGCAAATGTGGAGGCCATGTGGATGGGGAAGAGGCCTGTACTAGGCAGAGGTTCGTGAGCCAGAACATAGTGATTTATGCTGTTGTTGTTATTAGGTGCCGTTGAGTCGGTTCCGACTCATAGTGACCCTATGTCCCACAGAACGAAACACTGCCCAGTCCTGCGCCATCCTCACAATTGTTGCCATGTTTGAGCCCATTGTTGCAGCCACTGTGTCAGTCCATCCTGTTGAGGGTCTTCCTCTTTTTCACTGACCCTCTACTTTACCAAGCACGATGTCCTTCTCCAGGGACTGGTCCCTCCTGATAACATGTCCAAAGTGTGCAAAATGAAGTCTGGCCATCCTCACTTCTAAGGAGCATTCTGGCTCCTTAGAAAATCAGATAGTGATTTAGGGATGTGCGAAGTAAAGGAGAGGAAAGTGGTGAGTATAACTTCCAGGCTGCTGTGTGGATGTGCACGCTAGTCACAGAGATACGGAACCTGGGAGGAGGAACCCACGGGAGGACCACTGAGCTCTGCGGGGAGGACTGCTGAGCTCTGCATGGAGGACTGCGTTTGCGTATCTTGAGGAGTCCAGGTGTGCTAGTCAGGATGAGTCCAGGGGCTGGGCCTGGAGATGCAGACACAGAAGTTTGCAGTGTAAATGTGGAAACTGAAGTTACGGCATAAAAGATGACATGACTTGAGAAGAGAAAAGGGCTGAAACCTTGGAGGTCATGAAAACCCTTGTATTCTGTTTATTCTGTAAAGCATTCAGAGAGGGAGGAAAAGGTAAGTTTTAAGGCACTTGGGATTGCTGGACTGTGTAAAAGATTATTTTTAGTCATTCTATGCAAAATAACTTTTCCTTAGAAAATGAGTTCCAGAGGATTGACTGAAAATGGTTGTCAGTAATTTTCTACTGGTTGGGGGAAGAAGAGGAAAGAGGGAGTCCTACTGTTCAGACCTGGCGGGGGGTGGGGGGGGTGATGGAATAGGCACACTTGGTCTGCTGGAGAGCAAGAATCACCAAGCCACAAAAGCTCTGTTAAGAGAAGCTACCCTTTGAAACATCAGTGGATACAATGGCCTCAAACTCAGTAGAAGAGCTGAGGTAACAAACTGGTGTTTTCTCTCTGATAAGTATTAGAAGATCTTTAAACATGGTGGATGTCAAGACTTCTCCAAGGCCTTTAGATACCTGGACACAAACAACAGAAAGATGTAGATAGGCCTGGGCCTATGGTTGTTTGAAACTAGACTCCTGGATGTAATAAAGTTAAGGCTTTCACTGCAAAGCAAAATGGAAAACTGGAATTAGGTTAAGATGGATGTACAATGGTTGAAGTGCAATGGGAGAAATACTGAATTTTAATTTTTTAAATATTTTGCCCTAAATTATATATCATTATCTCCTTCTGCCCATGCCCAGTTGGATCACCTTTATACATAGCTCACCAAATAAAGCTATAAGTCAGATCCTATCACTGCTCTGCTTAAAAGCTTTCAATAACTTCTTCAGCATGGCTGCTAAAATCCTTTACTCGTAATCCCTGGCCCTGCTGATCTTGAGCCTCTACTGGACAGCGCCAACCTCTGCCTGGCCTCTCTGCCTCCTTTACCTGGTAGATGCCAGTTCTCAGACTGGTGTCATTGCATCCTGACGAAGACAGTCGTTCGTCTTAAAGAGAATAGATGCATTGTGTTCATAGAAAAGAGAACAGGTTGTCTCAGATCTCTAGGTGCTTGGAGTGATCGATGGCCAGACAATTGACTATGATAATTTATATATATATATGTAGGTGTATGCACACACAGATACACAGGTGGTATCGTTTCTGGGGGCACAAAGCTCTCTGATCTTCAGAATGACGTGAAACAGGAATGAGATGAACGTATCTGTGAGGTTGAAGTATTTGTGAGTTGGTGTGGGTGGTTACCTGAGGTTCAGGAAGGAGCAAATTTACATAGTATTGAAATGAGTACAAATCCCGGCGAGGGTGAAACAACAGTCACTGATTTTTTTTTTTTTTTTTGCAACTTTATAATGTCCGTCTAGACAAAGATGCTGAAAGATGTCCCCTCTGAGGAAAATGCCTGGAGAAAAGCTCATCTGCCTTTCCTCCCCAGAATAGAAGAACTGACTTTTCCATCTCTGTCTCTTACCGAAGTTCCTGTGTGACTCTGAGCAAGTTAGTTCTCAGAAACTCAATTTCTTTATGTGTAAAGTGTGGTCTGAACCCCCGTTCCTGCATTGAACACTCAAGATCCCTACGCAAACGCGGTTAATTGCAGGGGATGGGTGGTGTAAGGCAAACCTGTGAAAAGTGTGAAGTTTGTCTCTCGCGCTCGCTCCTTCTCTTTTCTCTTCTTCCCTGCTGTTCTTTTCCCTCGCGTCACATGGAGAAGAAAAGTAGACCCTCACCCTTGAGAGGCATCCACTCAGCTCTGAGGACAGCCCCCAACATATAGTTGGCTTTCAGCAACTTTGTTTTAAATAAATGAGTGGATGAACAAATTATTATATCCTGAGGCCTTCGGGAATCCAAATTTGGGAATATGGTGCTGTTGTTAGGTGCCGTTGAGTTGGTTCTGACTCGTAGTGATCCTATGTACAACAGAACAAAACACTTCCCGGTCCTTGTTCTGCTGCTATTCGTAAGGTTTGCACCGGCCAGTTTTTTCAGTTTTTTCCTATAAAATGAAACAAAATATAACCAATGGAAATAACCTCATCAGCTGGGTGCAGGGAGTAGATGCCAAGCTGAGAAGCCCCACATGACAACCTTTTCTCCCAACTTAGACCACTTAATCCTTCCTTGCTAAGAGTCACCAGAGCCACCTCTGACTGCTTTCTTCTCAACTCCTGTCACCCCCTGGTCATACTTGGTCTCAACCCTCCATCCTCAGCCAGTTTCATCTCAGTCCTGTGTCCCAGAGCGCTCTTGCTCTCCTTGGGCCTTCTCCTCTCATCCTCCTCCCTGCACGCTCTCACTAGTTAAGAAACGCGCACCCACAATGCAGGCTTCCAGATGGGACCTCTGCTGCGTGAGGAATGACAGCATGACGTGTATAGGTCACGGGACTGCTGACTTCACTGTACAGGCCGATTCCTTGCTGTGGGCCTTTCCTGTCCTTCTATCGGGATCTACCCACCCCTTCCCAGCAGGCTGTGTCTACAGAGAACCACCTATAAAACTAATCCCTGCTGAGGGGTGAGTGACTGATAATGACTTAACCTTCCCCGGGGAAGTTAACCTTTTAAAAGAGGACTCACAGAGAAACAACTTGCCAGTGCACTCTTGTGGTAGGATTTCTGGTTCTGGGACAGGGTGATCGGGGAGATCTAGTTCAGCTGTGGATTTTCCTGGGGATCTTCAGTCAAGAACAAGCAAGGACTGCTAACATTTGGGTCTACAGAATGTTGACTCCATTCATCATGCATTCATTCATTTCTCAGACTAGTACAGAGGTCCTACTATGCACCGATTTAGTTTATTCACTAACCAAAGTCAGTGAGCTGCAGTGATAATAAGTATGTGTGTGTGTGTCTATCTGAATCGCTGGGTGGTGCAAACAGTTAAGCGCTCAACTACTAGCCGGAAGGTTGGCAGTTTGAACCCACCCAGAGATGCCTTGGAAGACAGTCCTGGCAATCTGCTTCTAAAAGATCACAGCTTTGAAAACCCTATGCACAGTCCTACTCTGCACTCATGAGGTTGCCATGAGTAGGAATTGACTTGATGGCAACCAGCAACCATGCACCAGTCCTGTGCTAGGTTTATAAAGGGAGCCTACCTCGAAGATCTGAGTCTGGTAAATATCTAAATGCACAGGTAGATCATTAGGACGCAGCATGTAAATGGAATGATAGACAGGCACGTAGAGGTTTGGAAAAGCATCTGACCTATGGGCGGAGGGCATAGGGTTGGGTAGAGTGGACCATGGACAAAAAGACAAGCAAGAATCTGAGACCATCTACATTTAACTTAGGGTAGGGCCAGAGTGGTTAAGATCTGTCAGTGATTCTAACAGGGCCCAGTCAGAAAAACAGAGCCCAAGGCAGGTAGTTTAACACGGAATTTAATATGGGGAAGTTATTCCAAAGGTATTGGAAGAGCTGAAAGACCAAACAGGGAACAAGAAGCCAACCCAGAAATTTGCAAGAACAGGAAGCTGCTAGTAACCCTAGGGCTGGAGGGCCAAAGCCTGGAGGTAGTGTCACCAAAGCCCCAAAGCTAGGACTGCCTGGTGGGTACCGGGGCCAATGACAACACATAGATGAAGCCAAAGACGCACTGGAAGCAGAGGGATGGGGAGAAGTGCGCTATTCTGCCTTCTGTCTGCATTCTGATCACTTGTCACTGCCTCCCATTGACCAGATCTAGCTTGGGGCCTGTTAGCTAGAGGGCCAGAGACTGGAATGTGCAGGAGTCAGCCCTCAAGGATACATATCAGAGCAGAGGACCCATGGAGACGGATTTGAGAGCAAATAGATAAACGACCAGCACAGTCATAGTTGTCCTTATCTGACCTACTGATTTAAAGAGGACATCAGGCCCAGAGTGATCATTCGCCCAAGGCTGACTGATTAGTTTTCAGTAGAGCAGAGTCTGGGTGGGGAGGAGGGTAATGATTCAAGTACGATTTATGGAGGTGCTGTTATTTTCCAGGCTACGTGTTATTATATCATTTAATTCTTCTGACATCCCTATACAGTGGCTCTTTGAATCCCAGTCCAGTTTGTTCTCAAAGCTAAATGACCTAATGTTTAAAATAATAATAGAAATGTCATTGATGAGCCACAAAAGATTTCTAGGAAAATATCTAGGAAGAGGCTCAGAGCTCTTGCAGTATATCCAACGTCATTCCCTGCATTAGCCTTCTAATGGGATAAGCCTGAGGGATGCTGAGTTGATCCCAGTGTGTGGTCTGGGAGCCCTTGGAGCCTGCCTTATCTGTAGACTCAAGGCTGTGCTCTGCCTTACACAGCTGTATTCTGCTACTTCCAAATATGTGTCATTGCAAATGCAATGGGAAAAATACATATTCATTTAAAATTATCATCCAATTAAAATTCAGAGTAGCTTTGGTGATTTTCCACATTCTTAAGTAATGGATAAAATGTTTGTAACTACCATCATGTGATGATCTGAGAAAGTTTTGGCGTTTGAGAAGGACTCCTCCATGGTTGGAAAGGCATGGGTCACACTGGAGCATTACTGTGGGGAGTGGGCTGTTCACACTGTGGACCATTACTGTGGGGAGTAGGCTGTTCACACCATGGACCACTACTGTGGGGAGTGGGCTATTCACACCGTGGACCATTAATGTGGGGAGTGGGCTATTCACACCGTGGACTATTACTGTGGACCATTACTCAGTGCTTAAGCACTTGGATGCTAACTGAAAAATCAGCGGTTCAAACCCACCAACCACTCTGTGGGTGAAACTTGTGGCAGTCTACTTTCCTAAAGATTCACAGCCTTGGAAACCCTATCAGGCAGTTCTACTTTGTCCTATAGGGTCATTATGGGTTGGAATCTGCTCAACTCAATGGTTGTTTTTTTTTTTTAAGCGTTCATTCACTGTTCAGCTGCTGTTCATGTATTATATCATTAATTCTCACAGTGACCCTATAGGTGGCCCTATTACATCTACTCCTCACTTATCCACTGTCTCATTATCCGACATTTCACATTTATGACAACTTTGAAAAAATTCTCAGGCGGCGCATCTGATGGTCCAGGCCCCACACAGGGCCACAGTCGGTCCTGGGGTGCCATCTGGCTACCCCAAATGATATACTGGAGGCCAGTGACCACCGGGCCACATGAGGGATTGCACCCACCAGCCTTGAGACCTCTTCTCCCCTTCATCTGCAGGGTCTCGGTCAGCCAGGCCCCGGAGGGTGTAGGGTGACGGTGGGACGACGTGGGGTGGCTGGTGGACCCGGGGAGGCTACGTGAGGGCCTGAAGGTGATGGGAGGTCGGTGGGGACAGGTGGGAAAGGGGGGAGAGGGATGGGGGCCGCCCAGGCCTGCGGGGTCGGGGCAGATGGAGGATGAGTGGGGTCCCTGCCCATGGTGGGTGGCAGGAGGCGGTGGGTGGCAATCGGCAGGCAACCCCCGACCACCACCATCGCCGACCCTTCACAGGCTCCACGGTGGTCAGGAAGGCGTACTGGGGAAGAGGGACGTGCCGCGCCGTGTGCATCCCAATAGCAATGGGGGCATCCGACTGACTGACAGAGAGCAGCTGAGTGGCGGTGGGGTGTGTGTGGAACACCCAAGCTGAAGACAGGGCGCGGCTGCCAACTCTCTTATAACACCAGTTTCCTTTAACGACCTGATCTTTGGAACCTAACCATGGTGATAAGTGTTGATGGGTGTTCTATTAAGTCCCCATTCTACAGATGAGGAAACAGAGGCACAGCAGGATTACATGAGACCTAAGGGCTTACAGTTTTGACCACTGCACTATTCTACTTCCAAAACATTCTTTTTCTCACCTGCTAAGTTACATAAAAGGGAGGATATACGGAAGATTACAGGCCCACAGAACCCATTGTCAGTAAACTGTTAAAATACGTTTTCAGAAATTTTATCTATTGTATTTAAAAAGCATCATTTTAGTTTTGGTATTCTTTATAAGTAATAATAAAACGTACAGATATATTTCTTGTCATTTTCAGGATCGCGATAATTATGTCATTTCTTTCACTTAAGGTAGTGCAAACTGCTAATAAATTGAGTGGTTAGTGCTTAAAGACTGTTAAAAACCACTTCAAATAACATGGCAATCTCATCTTTGCAGTAATACCAGGTTGTTAATTAGCTGAACTACCCAAATACAGAGATTATACTTAAAATGGTTTTGAGTGGGAGGTGATAATGATGCGTTGCCTGTTTTACAGCGCGCTCTATGCCATGCGTGTCAACTCCCATTTTTTAAAATAAAAATGTCCGACACTATTCAGCTCCTTTTCTTAAGAGTAGAGTACACTGAAAAAATAAAGGTCTTGCCTAATTAAGTAGTTCTGTAAGCAATGCTTCTACATCTATCAATGGGCAAATAGTCAAGAATGAAATGTTCCAGGAAGGGCATTTTTTTCCACTCTGAGTACAGAAGAGGAAAATGTCATTCCTGTTGAATGTTTTGGAAATGCCAGTTTAAAAAAACTGAAAAAATCCTGATATTTGAATTTTTCAAATATTTTTTATTAAAAACAATAGTTTTCTCTTTTTAGTAGTGACTATCCTTTATAATATGAAGCATAGTTAGAGGTCTCTCTAGTCTTAATGGCACTGGCCATTTCCACACTTAATGCTTTGCTAGAGAAGGACCTATGGTCTTTGATTGTGTCCCCATGTCCAACAACAGGGTCTCCAACTGGGGCTGTGTCTTGAGCACCCACGTTACTTTATGTTCATATCATTCCATTACCAAAAAGCATTTGCTCGGCAAACATTTCTTGAGTATTTTCAGTGTTCTAGGGCTTCAGCAAGAATTTGGGAATACATTCATGAGTGAAAAATAAGCCATGACCTGAACAGGCTCCCAGTCTAGAAGAGAAGTCCAACATATAAATGGAAAATTGCATCCAGTATATTTATCATTGCAAGAGATCGTTGTGGGGGAGGAAGGGAAATAATGAGGTATTGCTGGCCAGGAGACACTTCGAAAAGGAAATAATAGCTGAGGAACATCTGGAAGGATGATGAAAAATCTGTTGCAGGTGTGTTGTTGTTGTTAGATGCCGTCGAGTCAGTTCCAGCTTGTAGCTACCCTATTCAGAACAGAAGGAAACACTACCTGATCCCGCGCCATCCTCGCGATTGTTACTATATTTGAGCACATTGCTACAGCCACTGTGTCAATCTATCTCGTTAAGGGTCTTCCTCTTTTTTGCCAAGCATGATGTCCTTGTCCAGGGACCGATCCCTCCTGATACCATGTCCAAAGTAAGTGAGACGAAGTCTCGCCATCCTTGCTTCTAAGGAGCATTCTGGCTGTACTTCTTCCAAGACAGATTTGTTCGTTCTTCTGGAAGTCCATGGTATATTTAGTATTCTTCACCAACACCATAATTCAAAAGCATCAGTTCATCTTCGGTCTTCCTTATTTATTGTCCAGCTTTCACATGTATATGAGGTGATTGAAAACACCATGGCTTGGGTCAGTTAGCCCTTAAAGTGACATCTTTGCTTTTTAATACTTTAAAGGGATCTTTTGCAGCAGATTTGTCCAATGCGATGCCTCGTTTGATTTCCTGATGGCTGCTTCCACGGGCGTTGATTGTGGATCCAAGGAAAATTAAATCCTTGACAATCTTCAGTCTTTTCTCCATTTATCATGATGTTGCGTATTGATCCAGTTGTGAGCATTTTTTATTTCTTCATGTTGAGGTATAATCCAGGCTGAAGGCTGTAGGCTGTGATCTTCATCAGGAAGTGCTTCAGTCCTTTTCACTTTCAGCAAGCAAGGTTGTGTCTTCTGCATAACGCAGGTTGTAAATAAATCTTCCTCCAATCCTGGTGCCCCATTCTTCTTCATATAGTCCAGCTTCTCAGATTATTTGCTCAGCATACAGATTGAATAAGTATGGTGAAAGGATACAGCCCTGACACACATCTTTCCTGATTTTGAACAATGAAGTATCTCCTTGTTCTTTTCTAACGGCTGCCTCTTGGTCTATGTACAGTTTCCACATGAGCACAATTAGGTGTTCTGGAATTCTCATTCTTCAAAATATTATTCATAATTTGTTATGCTCCACACAGTAAACACCTTTCTGGTATTCTCTGCTTTCAGCCAAGATCCATCTGACATCAGCAGTGACATCCCTTGTTCCACGTCCTCTTCTGAATCCGGCTTGAATTTCTGGCAGTTGCCTGTCAATATACTGCTGCAACCATTTTTGAATTAACTTCAGCATAATTTTACTTGCATGTGTAATGATATTGTTCAAAAATTTCTGCATTCTGTTGGATCACCTTTCTTTGGAGTGAGTGTGAGTATGGATCTCCTCCCATTGGTTGACCAGGTAGCTGTCTTACAAATGTCTCTGCATAGACAAGCAAATACCTCCAGCACTGCATCTGTTTGTTGAAACATTTCAATTGATGTTCCGTCAATTCCTGGAGCCTTGTTTTTCACCAGTGTCTTCAGTGCATCTTGGGCTTTTCTTCTGTTTGTACCATTTGTTCTTCATCATATGCTACCTCCTGAAATGTTTGAATGTCGACCAATTCTTTTTGGTACAGTGACTCTGTATTCCTTCCATCTTCTTTTGATGCTTCCTCAATATTTTGCCCTAGAACCCTTCAAAATTGCAACTCAAGGCTTGAATTTTTTTCTTCAGTTCTTTCAGCTTGAGAAATGCCTAGTGTGTTCTTCCCTGTCAGTTTTCTAACTCCTGGTCTTTGCACATTTCATTATAATACTTTGTCTTCTCGAGCCGATCTTTGAAATCTTCTGTTCAGCTCTTTTACTTTATCATTTCTTTCATTCAGATTAGCTAGTCTATGTTCAAGCCGATCTTTGAAATCTTCTATTCAGCTCTTTTACTTTATCATTTTCATTCAGATTAGCTACTCTGTGTTCAAGGGTAAGTATCAGAGTCTCTTCTAACATCCATTTTGGTCTTTTCTTTCTTCTCTGTCTTCTTAATAATCTTGACATTTACCAAAAACGAGGCGTCATAGACATAAGGGCCTATGGTAATCATTGTTTATATCTCTAATTATATTCTTCCTTAACACAATATGGCTTAGAATAATCAACGTAGAAAATCAATCCTTGATGAGGAATGAGGAGGGCACGAGAGAGAAGAACCAGGAATGTTTCCTACAGAAACTCCTGGATAGGAAAACGAACAAGTCCCCTCCTCTGTGGGTCCAGGCTAAAACATAGAGAGTCTCTTATGTTATAGGACACCACTCACATAGGATTACGACCCACCCTATTCCATATGACCTCATGTTAACTGGTAACATCTTCAAAGACCCTATTTCCAAACAAGGTCACATTCACAGGTACCAGGGGTTAGGACTTCAACATGTCTTTTTGGGGGACACAATCCAATCCATAGCATTCCCCAACTTAGGTTTTTATTCAGGAGGCTATGGCTTGCACTTGAAAATCTGGAAGAAAGGGAATGACAGGATTATATTTGAATTTTAGGAAGAGCACTTTGGTAGGAAGTGGAGAAATGATTAAAAGGGACCAACATTGGAGACCAGATCAGAGGACTGATGAGGACCTGAGCTAAGGTGGTAAGATGGGATGAAGAGAAAAGCTTTGAAAGATATGAGAAGAAGAATTGACAAGACTTGGTGACTGAGTGGGTGTGGGAGTTTAACATAGTGATGAAGATACCAAGACCATACCAAACCTGTTACCATCGAGTCGATTCTGACTCAGTAAGTACTTAGATTTTGGTCCTGGCTGTATTACTGCTTAGCTGTGTGAACTTGAATAAGCCATTCATCCTCTTTACACCTCAGTTCTACATCTGTAGAACAGGAATTATAATAGTTCCTGCCTTAGCAGATTGTAGTATGGTAAATACTCAATGAACATTTTTTTTTTTTTTAAATATGTAGGTTGTGTGAAAAGGAGTTTGGAAAGACTCTCAGATTATTCAGTGAGAGAGAGGACATTATGGAGGAATGGGTTTGGGAGGCAGGATGATAAATTCAGTTTTTAAAACGTTAAATATAAATAAAAATAAACTTAAAATAAACAAGTAAGGTATTTTGGCATTCATAAAGTTCAGTTTTTATATTCTTAAATGAACAAAAAGTTTTGTGTTGTCCATTAAAGATAGTCTTACATGGGAAAAGAAATGAGCACCATTGTGTTTCTAGGTTATTAGAGAAAAAGAATTACAAAAATAATATTTGTTTAAAACCCTTTAAAAAAATCTGTATTGATTGAATTGACTGTTACATTAGAGGTAGAAGTATTGACTTTTGACAACTTGACCAACAATTAGTTCTTAATTAACCTGAGTTGTCAACTTATGATCAGCCTCTCTCTTGGATGAATGATCTCAGATGTGTCAATCTATAGCCAAGAAATTAAGTCATCTCACAGAAATTATCCTTGACTAGGTTTCAGTTCTAGAGCTGCCAGATAAAATGCAAGATGCCCAGTTAAGTTTGAATTTCAGATAAACAACGGATGCTTTTTAAGCATAAATATGTCCCAAATATTGCATGGAACATACTTACACTAAAAAAGTATTTGTTGTTTATCTGTAATTCAAACATAACTGATAATTCATTTTTATTTGCTAAATCTGCAACCCTTTCTCAGTTCCCCTTGATGGAATGTGCTCTGCAGAAATATTTAAGAATAGATTGGGTTCATATCATCCTCATTTGAGGTACAAAAAGTCGATTTTGACTCATGGCGACCCCATCTGTGTCAGAGTAGACCTGTGCTCCATAGGGTTTTAATGGCTGATTTTTTGAAGTAGATCACCAGGACTTTGTTCCAAAGCGCTACTAGGTGGACTTGAACCTCCAGCCTTTCAGCTAGCAGCCAAGTGTGTTAACTATTTGTACAACCGAGGGACACCCATTTGAGGTATGTTGTTGTCGTTAAGTGCCATGGAGTTGGTTCCGACTCATGGCCACCCTGTGGACAACAGAACTAAACACTGCCTGGTCCTGTGCCGTCCTCACAGTGGTTGCTGTGCTTGAGCCCATCATTGCAGCCACTGTGTCAATCCATCTCATTGAAGGTCTTCCTCTCTTTCACTGACCCTCTACTTTACCACGCATAGTGTCTTTTTCCAGGGCCTGTTCCCTCCTGATAACATGTCCAAGGTAAGTGAGATGAAGTCTCTCCATCCTTACTTCTAAGGAGCATTCTGGCTTTACTTCTTCTAAGACAGATTTGTTTGTTCTTCTGGCAGTCCATGGTATATTCAATATTCTTTGCAAGGCGCCCTGGTGGCACAGTAGTTAAGTGCTTGGCTGCTAACCAAAAGGTTTGTGGTTTGAACCCACCAGCTGCTCCATGGGACAGAGTTGTGGTAGTCTGCTTCTGTAAAGATTTACAGCTTTGGAAACCCTATGGGGCAGTTCTACTCCATACTGTAGGCTCACTATGAGTTGGAATTGATTTGATGACAATGGGTTTTGGTTTTTTTTTTGGATTTAAGGTATAGTTTTCCCAAAACTTGATCTATACGATTGCTCAAGACCTTTTCTTGAGCTCAGGCACTTGCAGTTAATAATTTAATGGAGAACATACAAACAAGTATATTTTCAGTGTCTTAGTTTATCTAGTGCTTCTGTAACAGAAATACCGTAAGTGGATGACTTTAACAAACAATTCTCTCACATAGTAGGGGGCTAGAAGTCTGAATTCAGGGTGTCAGCTCCAGGGGAAGTCTTTTTCTGTCTGTCTGCTCTGGGGGAAGGTCCTTGTCAATCTTCCCTGGTCCAGGAGCTTCGCAGCTCAGGGACCCCAGGTCCAAAGGACTTGCTCTGTTCCTGGTGCTGCTTTCTTGGTGGCATGAGGTCCTCCTGTGTCTCTGCTCACTTCTCTCTTTTATATCTCAAAAGAGATTGACTCAAGACACAACCTAATCTTGTAAATTGAGTTCTGCCTCATTAACATCACTACCTCTAATCCTGCCTCATTAACATCATAGAGGTAGGATTTATAACGCATAGGAAAATCACCTCAGATGACAGGATGGTGGACAATCACATAACACTGGGAATCATGGCCTAGCCAAGTTGACACACATTTTGGGGGACACACTTCAATCCATAACAGTTAGTAAACACGTTGCCAAAGGCGATGCAGTGTTTAAAGGTTTATAGAGGTTGAAAGGGTAAACCATGCAGCTTCCAAGACTGATTTTTTTTTTTTAATGAGGCTTTATTTAACATATTAATTTCCATGGGCAGGAACTTTCTTTTCTCTCTACTGTTGAGTAGATTAATAAAACAGAATGAGCATATCTGCTTGTCTCATAAAGATTACAAACCTTTATTATGTGGTTGCCTTTCTGCAACGTGTCATATAATTATACCCTAAGAAATAAAATCACAAAGCTGTTTTTAAAATTATTAGGATCATGGTGATATTTTAAATGGATTGGGGATGATATGAGATAGGATTAAATACCTTGTGATTCAGGATTTGAATCCATCTATGGGGTCCTTTTTGCTTTCTTCCAGCTCATCTATCCCTATGCCTTTTGAGTTTGAAAAGATACCATCATAGGACCATTCTCCCTCAGTCCTGAACACTCACAATCAAAGATGGCACATGTGAGAAAACTGGAAAGTTTTGCTTGTAAACCTGGCTATATGATTTGGTTTGCTGCAGAAATGGCAGTAGTTAGCCTGTGCAGGTCACTTTGAGTTAATCTGATCTTTTGCCGTAAGGAATGCTACTTCCTGACTTTAAGAATGAGTTTTTTCTTACTTTCTATGATTTACTATAATGTGAAGTGATTCATGCAGAGAGATGAAAATTATACATCTTTTCCCAAATATTTGCTTGTGCTATTTTTAAATGGATGTTAGTTATTAAAAGAGTGAGGTACATTAGAAATACAGATACATTGAGCTTCAGTCCTAAGGAGAACAAGGTAATATCAATAATTCCCAGACTACAGATGAACTGAGAAATTTGAGGTTTTCTGTTTATAAAATTTTTATACTTGAAAATGAAAAAGGCAGTAGAGGGGTTTGTCCTCACCATCTATCCGCTCATTGGCCTCTATGATCACAGAGCTACCGAGAGGACACCATGAGAGACACCGTCCTTTGTCTTCAGCGGTTAGGCACTCTCTTTTCCCACCTTGTTTTGTTCTTCAGTTTTCCAAGGTTAGGACAGGTGGATGGAGAGAGAAATTCACCACAAGAACCACAAACCTCTACACTGTGCTTCATTTTTTTAGCATCTGGCTTTGAGGTCAAACAATGCTATAAAGGAAGGTTACAGAACCCTAACAAACACATGGGGTTCTGGAAGCATTTCAGAGGGGTACCTAACCAATACCATGAATCAGGAAAGACTTTTTAGAGGAAGCAACTTCTAAGCTGAGAGCTGAAGGGTAAGTAGGGCTCGATGGTGAGGGGAGTTTTCTAGGTATGTGTGAAGGCCTGAGAGGTGAGAGAGCCTAATGTGTTCAAAAAGTCAAAGTTGGTTTAAACTTGCCAACTAGAGTTCTAGGCCAGATTATGAAAAGTTTCATAAACCATAGGAAAAAAATATTTAAATGACAGAGATGAGTGAACTTGATGTTGGATGAGTTGTGGAGACTGAAGTGAGGGATTTCAGTACGATTTCTAAATTTCTGGATTGGAAGACTGGCTGGATAAACTGTGATAAGATAAAAGGTAAGGGAACAGGTGTGCTGGAAGAATCAAGGAGGAGACAAGGAATTCAGTTTTAGGTGCTCATGGATAATGAACTCACTGACTCATTCAACAAATATTTGTGGAGCACCAGTTACATGCCAGGTAGTGTGAGCGAGGGTCCTGGGGGCAGAGCAGTAAATGCAATATTTTAAAGATTATGGTCTAGTGGTAGGCCTGTAAAATGAATAATAAATACAATAAATAAAGTTATACAGTAAATCCAAGCGCCAAATGTAGTGGAGGAAAACACACTTATATACTGATTAGCTTCAACTTAAAAAATGCGATCACAGACATCAAGTAGGTTCAGCACTACCCGGCAATACCTAGTCAATCTCTAGTCCACCTTCTCTCTCCTCAAACGTTCAACAACTCCTCTTCCTTTCTCACTTTTGACAAAACTCACGAAATAGAAGCAACTCATCTTTCCGCCAACAGATCTACTAGCCAGCTGCATTTGTATCCACATCCTCAGTCTTCCCACTTGTGGACAGGAATGAGCTGTTCCTGCTCCTATCCAAGGTTAGGTACTATGCTTGTGCAGAAGAGCCAATCCCCTACTACCTACTCAAGGGTAAAAAAAATAGAACAAAACCCATTGCCTTCCAGTTGATTCTGTCTCATAGTAGAACTGCCCCATAGGGTTTCCAAGGAGTAGGTGGTGGATTCGAACCACCGACCTTTTGGTTAGCAGCCAAACACTTAATCACTGCCTCACCAGGGCACCTGGGTACTCAAGGGTATCATATAGTAATCCCATCTTAAAAACAAGGCTCCTGGACTCCGGCAAGATGGCGGTCTAGGCAGAAGCACCACGCCGTCCCTCCACAACAAAGATCCGAAAAACTAAGCCAAACAGAGAATCAACAATCCT
>NW_004444028.1:9624794-9633252 GCF_000243295.1 Trichechus manatus latirostris | reverse complement strand
AACAGCATGTGTGTTACTGTTACATGAGAAACTATCTGTTCTGTAAGCCTTCACCTGAAGTACAATAAAATATTAAAAAAAAAAAAAAAAAACAAGGCTCCTTCTTTGACCTCGGTATTCCTCTACCCACGGCCTGATTTTTCTGTTCCCCTGGATAGCAAAACTCTATAAACCAGTTGCCTTTTCTTGATGTTCTACTTTATTGCCTCTCATTCTTCTTGTAAGTCATGCCAACCAGGGTTTGTCTCCACCTCTTCACTGTAGCCACCTTTCTCAAGGTCACCAGCAATGTCCATCTTGCTACGTCTATGGTCGTTTGGGCCTCATTTTACTTTCTCAGTCTTCATTGATATATCCCTCCTTCCTGAAATATCTATCTTCACTTAGCTTCCTGGACACTACACTCTCCTAATTTCCCATCTATTCTCCTCAGTCTCCTTTGCTGTCTCTTCTTTCTATTATGTAATTGTAGATATAGATTCCCTCCTTGGTGACCTCACCTAGTCCTATGGCTTTAGATACCACATATACCCTGATGATTTCTAAATTTATGTCATAACCCTGCTTCTTTAAGCTACAGATAGTTATTTACTTTGTACTTCCAATTGGGTGTCCAATATGTACCAGAATTTCTGATTCTACAGCCCTCTATCGTTAGCTGTCCACCAAACTTGCTTTCCTGTGCTGCTTCACTCATTGTTTGACTCTTCTGTTCAACAAGATGTTCCGGCTAAAAACCTGGGCTTCATGCATTTACCTTACTCTTTCATTTATACTCCGCGTATTCAGTAGGTTCTGTTGACTCTGTCTTCAGAATCTGTCCCAAATCTCATCAATTTTTACTACCTTTAACACCCCAGCCCAAGCCACCACTGTCTTTCATGTGAATTAATTCTGTGTAGCCCATTATTTCTCCTGCCTCTAATCTTATTCCCACTTCTGGCCCCTCCAATTTTTTCTCCACACAACTGCCATGGTGATCATTAGCTTCTGTGATGTTTAACTTGGCTGTGTGTCAACTTGCCTGGGCTGTGATTCTCAGTGGTTTCACAGTCATGTAATGATGTAATTTGGCAGTTATATAATGATGTAGTCATCTTCCATGATGTGATCTGATGTAGTCAGCCAATCACTTGTAAGGGTAGTTTCCTTGTGGGTATAGCCTGTATCCAGTACATATATGGATGTTCTGGCAGAGCTCACTTGCTTGCTCTGGATCCTGCATCCAGCTTGTCATCATATGACTTCTGGTTGCTGGGACTTGAACCAGTGGCCTGCTGTATTACCTGCTGATCTTGGGATTTGTTGGCCTCCACAACCCATGACCCAGCAGCCTGCCG
Organism: Trichechus manatus latirostris; assembly: GCF_000243295.1. Lineage (NCBI taxonomy): Eukaryota > Metazoa > Chordata > Mammalia > Sirenia > Trichechidae > Trichechus > Trichechus manatus. Next base: position 9,631,912 of record NW_004444028.1, on the reverse strand, counting down.
TCTTACCTACCAATCTTGGATTCATCAGCCTCCACAACCCATGAGTCAGTAGACTGCCATCTGACCTGCCTATCTTGGATTCGTCAGCCCCTGCAGCTATGTGAGTCAGGAGAAGTCTCCAGCCTGACACCTGACCCATGGACTTGCCAGCCTCTACGACTGCATGAGCCATTTCCTTGAGATAAGTCTTTCTATATATATATGTATCACTGGTTTTGCTTCTCTGGAGAACCCAGCCTAAGACAGTTTCCTGTCATACTTGGAACAAAACCCAAACTCCTTACCATAGCCTCCAGGGTCCTCCATGGTCAGCCCCTTTGAGCTTGTCTTTATAAAGAGATTTGGAAACAAATTCAACTGGTTTTTGGTAAGCCTCCAGTGCAACTGAAAGGTGCAATTGTGATTAGATTTACTAAGGAGTGATCTACTAGCTGTGACCATTTAGTAAGCTTTAGGCATCAGCCATAGTATATTTTCCTGTGGGATTGGAAGGTATTGGTCAAACCGGTAAACTGCATAAGGGGAGGTTAAGATATACCGTGTGTTCGCATCATCTGTCACACACACACATACATATATATACACACACAGTATAAATATTGAAAACTCCTCCCCCGAGAAGTAGTATATGTGATGGGGATATCTAAGATTAGAGGTTAGGATAGCAGTCAACAATTTGAGTAGAATTTTGCAAACGGCAGAGTGGTATCTTTAACGGCAGAGTGGTATCTTTAAAGAGAAAACAGAAATCAAGGGACTAAAATGGCTTTTGTTGAATTCAAAGTCAATATTTTAGCGCCCCCAAAGTGTGCACTTGGACATAATGACTATGTTTGGCAAGAAGGAGGGTTTTCTGGGATTGAGAACGTCAGATGGTAAAGACAGCCCTGTCAAGCTTGAAAGTAGGGCTATGCTCCTGTTTGGGAGGGCTCTGGTATATGTCTCAACAGAGCATCCTTAATTGTCAGTGTTCACTAACACAAATGAAGTAGATAATGATTGTTAGTCAACGACTTGTGTTAGATAAATTAAAGCCTTAACTATTGTCTTTCAAGTCAACAAACATTTATTGATTGCCTGCTTTGAGCATGGCCTTGTGCCTTCTGTTAGGGATACACAAATGAAGAACATGCTCCTACCACAAGTTCACACTCTGATAGCGAGGCAGACATTACACAGCTAATTACGACGTAAGTCAAACTAGCAAGTTGTAGGATGATCATATCAAATTCTATTAATTTCCCTTGTAGACCAAAGGAACCAGTGTATCTTGAATGAAAGCAAACTGGTTCCATGCTTCATGATGTGGGGCAGATTATAGAACCACTCTAACTTGATGCAGATTTTCCACCTTTCAAATGGGCTGACAATATACTGGGAGGCAGGGCATAGTATTCAAAATGAAGTCTTCAGTTGGTAGTTCCATTTAGGAGATGCTGATTTATTCTACATTACTTATGGATACAGGAATTTTCCTTTGGGGTCAGACTTCTGGGTCATCCAGGCTAGTATTTGTTGTGGTTGGAGATTCCAGTAGTTGATCCTTCAGGCATTTTTCACTAGGTGGGCGTGTATGTTGGTTAAATTGGATGCTCCAATATTCCCTGAAAGATACAGTCTGGTTTTTTTATGCAGCCACTTCTGAATCTTCAACCAGTTAGTTTAAATTCTACCCATTCTTAAGATATCAGCACACTTCCAGACAGTGGCCTTCTCCCAGGTTAACTCAAAGCTCACTGCTAGACACTATCATGACGCCATGTGCCTTTTGTTCGTAACTTTGATCTCATTTGTAATTTTCCATTATTTGTGTGATTGTTCAGCTACCATTTATCCATCCCTCTACTCAGTTGACTAACCCCAGTTGACTTTAAGCTTAACAGACCAGGAGCCATAAATCTAGTGCCTGGCATTGCATGGATGAATGAACTCCTTGTCGAAGTCTTTATTTCCTTCTTGTGTTTGCTCTTGGGGAGTGGGAGGAGGTGTGTGTGTGAGAAGGAGATGATGCTGATGAAGTAGAATTCTGTAAATGTGCTGCCCACTCCTTCCTTTTGTTGTCCTAGGCTTACTTCACTGAAGCTTCAAAGGTTGTTCCTCCACCTTCCTGTTTGGGGATTTGGAGAACAAGTCTGTGACTACATTATTTGAATCATTTGTAATTTTATAAATTTAAATCAATTTCCTCGTTCAACCTTTGCCTTTCCAGGCTGAAGATGCCAACCTTCCAAGATGCCAGAAACAGCAACACTGTAAGCGTCTGAACACGTTAGTTGCTAGCCTCTGTTGCACGTGCCTTGTCTGGTTTCGCTGTTTTCTCACCTGCGTTCTGAAAGTCTAAGCACTAGAATTGTGTAGGATGCTAATTTCTGTTGGGTTTCCGGTATTCTTCTCAATGCATTTACGTTTTCCTCAGTTTTTGACCTCAGTAAGCCGTTCAGTCAGTGTCCTCAACAATGTCTTCCAGGTATGTGCTTTCCCTGCCAGAAGCTGGTAGCGCAGAGCCGATCATTTTATACCTGTGTTATTTATCATAAAGTCTGTTACCTGTACTTACTAAGCTGAAGTCTAGTTATTATTTTTCTAGCCGTGTGAACAAATTGGTAAGATTTCATACCTTATATATTACCTTTTTTGTGGCTACAAATTAGGAGCTTTCACATTGATCAAATTTAGGCTTTCTGAACATTTATAAATGCGTTAAATATGGTTGCCGTCAGTGTTGATTCACGAAGAGCTTCACTGTGAGGGAAACTACACATTTATATCTACCTATTCCAAGTAAAGGTCTTTCCTGATCTAAGTCTACCCGTGATGGAGCTGCTCTATGGTACCACCAGTCCCCTGGGCTTCTTCCTGCTGTTCAAGGCCAGCTGATGTGCAGCCCCGACTGTACGAGTATGGCCCTGCTGATGGCTTTTGGATTGTGTTCATTCTGATTCTTTGAGGCTTCTGTTTTGATTGCTTGATGCCCGAACAGTACCTGTTGTTAAATATTTTGAATATTTAAGGTATCATTAAGTGACATCAGAATCAATATACTAGGAGTGCCTGACCAACCTGCCGATGGCTTTGATTTCCTTGGGGCGCTGGGCTTTAACTGCAAAGTGTGAGCTAGTGGTGTATTGGTGCTCTTTATGTTATCAGGATTTAACTGGCATCATGTAGACACAGTAGTAAGAAGGGAACATGCCCCCAGACTATCACAGACTCTATGGTTTGTACAAAAATCAAATTATTTATTTTTGAATTCTGTAAACGATTAGTAGGAAGGAATTCAGTTTTGATTGACCTGAATAGATTGATTCCTAGGCAATTGTCATTATTCAGCAGTTTTGCTTAATTGTGTAAATTTTTTCTTAAACTGGTCACAAAAGCTTTCCATGATCTGGGCACCGGGTCCAGAAAGAATATGAAAATTAAGATTTTAGCACGTATACAAATGTCTTGGTACTTCTTGAAGTTAGAATTTTCTCTGTCATTGCCCCAAGAGTGTTCATGGTCAGGCTTGATGACCATGTGGTCAGGATGTTGTAGACAAAGCCTTGCTTCTCAAAGTGTGGTCCATGGACCAGCAGCAATGGAATCACCTGGGAGCTTGTAAGAAACGTAGACTCTCAGGTCCCTACCCTAGACCTACTCCACTCAGTCAGACTCCACAGTGTGACGAGATGCCCACATGATTCGTGTGGGCGTTAATGTTTGGGAAGACTGTAGCAGAGGACGTCTCATCAGAGTGGAGTGGGGGGGGGGGGACTCTGGTAGGTCCACGTGACCTTTTAAGGTCCTTTCACCTTGGAGCCCTGGTGGCGCAGTGGTTAAGAGCTTGGCTGCTAACCAAAAGGTTGACAGTTCAAATCTACCAGCTGCAGCTTGGAAACCCTTTAGGGCATGAGTCAGAATCAACTTAACGGCAATGGGTTTGGTTTTGTTTTTTGGTTCACCTTAAGGTTCTACATTAAGATCGAGATTCTGTTGGAATCTGCAGCAAGTGACTAGATGAAAGATGGTGGATGGTCAATTCTTAGTAAAGGTGGCTTTGGGATGACAACTGAATTTTCTTTTACTTTTGTTCTTTAGTGTGTGTATGGTATTCTAATGGTTCTTAAAATTAGTAGTTTTGATTCTGGCCTTTTAAAAAGACAACAGTGCGTTTGAAAGTCCTATGAGAAAAATCTTGAACTGTATTTGGCATTTTTGTGATTTAAGGTCATAAGCATTTGTCTGTTCATACCTTTCTGTTTAGTAATTTAAAGCTGACAATAAAATATAATGTAATTTCAGAGAAATGAAGTGTGCCTTAAATAAGATATTCTTGGATCTGTTGATGTAAAAGTATAACTGTACCTGTTTAAAAATAGTACATAGGTCTTTTTTTTCCTACAATGAGAGTAGTTATTCAAATATTTATTTTATTTAAATATAAGCAGTTCTTGTTCTGTATTTTTCTACATCTTCTCCTGTTGCTATTGGCTCTGAAAGCAGCTTCTAAATATGGTTGTATTTAAGTAATTGCATTTTGAAGAATTAAATCCCGTCACAAATTTTGTTCTACCATTCCTCATACAGCAAGTGATCCTGGAGTAGTGCAGACACATGCTATCTTTGTAAGAATACTTTGAAAAATCCTTAAAAATGACTTGAAAATGCATTTTCCTCTTTTCTGAATCCTTTTTTCCCCTTTCATCTCCTCAAATCCGTTCAATCAGCCGGGTGGTTTGGCATTGTCTGGAGACATTTCTGGTTGCTGCCACTGGGGGGGTGGGGGCGGGGAGGTACCACTGGCATCTACTGAGTAGAGGCCAGGGATGTTGCTAAACACCCTACAATGCACATGACAGCCCCTACAAAAAAGAATTAGCCAGCCCTAAATGTCAGCTGTGCCAAAGTTGACAAGCCCAGTGTTAACTGTACTGTTGACCTGGTTAGTGTTCAAACTTGCAGTTCACTGCTGAGCAGGGTGATAGGCTATTTAGAGACATAAAGCAGATAACTTGTTGACTCTAGACATATAGAAGTTTAAATACAGAATCAGGATTTTTGCAAAGAAATTGAAATGTTAAAATTCAGCCAACCAGGTAACATGAATCCAGTAGAGTTTGTGTAATGTTACAAATGTCGGAAATAGGTTTATGGGTGCCCCTCTCCCCTTTTCTCTCCTTCGCCTCAGCAATTGAATAGGTTTCCTGGTAGGGGAAGCTCAGCAAAATACTGTCATGAAAATATTGGATATTTCAATTAATAAATTCTAAATAAAAGTGGAATTAAGCTAAAAATTATAAAGAGTCCTTGACTGGCTTGTTGATTAGAAACTAATGTAACTCCTCGTCTAGGATAAAGTACCAAACAGGCAGCAGCTGCTGGTAATTTGGTGCAAGTAATTGTAGAGCCAATAAGTTGAAGAAGTGCTTATTAAAAGAAACTGCTTTCCTATCTGCTTGTAAGTTCAATTGAGTAATGCACTCTACATGTGGTCTGACACAGGGTAAATTATACACCTGATTTAAAAACACTCCATCCACGAGAGCTCCTATTTTGCTCATCCAGAAAATTTTTACTTTCTTCATTACTACTTGCAGCAGTGTATGGCATAATATCTATCAAATTAGGCTTTGAGGGCATCTCAGCCTGGCACCCTGCTGACTTCAAACATGTGGTTAATATTACTGCAGTGCTTTTAACCCCTCGAGTGCCCTGGCTTGCCCACAGAAGCATGCAGAATCTGTTCCTCTCTCTGTCTCTCTGTCTGTCTGTCTGTCTCTGTCTCTCTCTCTTGGCTGCCTCATCCTCTACCTTCTGAGAGTGAGGAATATCGAAGCTAAAGGGGTAGGGGTCGAACAGGGGCTTAGTCACTGGGTAGGAGAAATACGTGGTTGAAATTTATAGCAAATAAGGCAGAGAAGATGAAAACCATATAATCGAGTATTTCACAATTTTTAAAAAATATGAGCCAAACCCAAACATTTGAAATCAAGGTGTTCTACCTGTTTGACCTCATGAACTCTAAAAAGCAAGACACAACTCCATAACGCTCTCTGGATGACCCACAGGAATGCCAACTTTGAAATGCATTTTATTCATATTTGAAAGTATCTGGATGATTTTAATTAATTTTAATACTATTGACTGTCTTCTGTCTATGAAATGCCAAGTATGAAGCTTGATGGTAAAAATGCAGTGATGAACACGTAGGGGCCTTGCCATCTTGCAGCACAAATCATGTAACTCAAAGAAGTCGGGATTCAACAAATAACTATAAAACCTGCGAAAGCCGGCATCTGTGTAAGATGGAAACCGGTCAGAGAAGCGAAACTAAGAGGTTTTCCACTAACAGAGAGCCTGGAAAAGTGGCGAGACTGTGCCCTGTCCAAGGCAGAAAACCTGCGAGACCTGGAGAAACAAGGCCGTTGCGTCGAGTTCTGGCTCTCACAGGTTTCACTGGATAATGTAACGATCAAACATAATTGATTTCAAGACGTGTGTTCAGCGTTCATTCATTCACTTATCTGTTAAGGGGAGATGGTGTCTGACCCAGTAACTCCATTTGCTAGGTCCCTTGGCAGATATTAGGATCCCTAGTGGCACAGTAGTTAAGAGCTCAGCTGCTAACCAAAAGGTCAGCAGTTCAAATCCACCAGCCGCTCCTTGGTGAACCTTATGGGGCAGTTCTGCTCTGTCCTGTAGGGTCGCTGTAAGTCGGAATTGACTCCATAGCAACAGGTTGGTTTGGTCTGGCAGATACTGTCCCACTGTGGAGATGGATACACTTGTGAATCTCAGCCTGTTGCCATGAAACATTTGAGTCATGTAATTCATTGCCCTTTTCTTATTCCATGCTGACCTCGCAGCCTTCTGGGTAAAATTTAACTTCTCACCTGGAGTGTCTGTGGAAAGAAAGCACACTTACTACAGAACTCTAGTGCTGATTCTTTTTTGTAATAATACTGGTTGTTCTAAATTAGCAGACTGGTGTATTAATCATACTTTAGCTCCCTGTGTAATGCTGTGGAGGGAGGCTCCTTTGGCAATGTTTTTCATTAGAAATGGATACTTTGTCGTTCTCATGGTATATATTCATCTCGTGAACTTGGTTAGCGTGACTGTATCCCCAGAGAGAT
>NW_004444028.1:9619614-9623544 GCF_000243295.1 Trichechus manatus latirostris | reverse complement strand
TATCCCATTTTACAGATCAGGAAACGGGCACAGAGAGGCTTAGAGCCTGGCCAAGTTTGGACAGCTGGGTGATGGACAAGTCAGGATTCAACTCAGTCAGTCTGGCTCTAAAATCTCTTCTCTTAACATCGAACTATATTCACCTCAGAGAGGATGTGGACAACTTCCCGTCTTGGAAGTAACTGTCAGGATCTGTTGCTTTATGTTAGCTCAAGCAAGTCCAGGAAGAATTGAAAACGGCGTACTCATTAGTCAAGGAACTGGCCTTGGCCCCCAGTGTCTCTTCTTTCCCACTAAGCTACATCCTTTATGCCAGGTTATTCTTGTGACTGGCTAAATTATCCAACAATCTGATGTTTCCAGCTTTTTCCCAGCTACAAGTGTGCCTCTGGTCTCTCTCAGGGGCACATCTGGTTTTGTGAGGCTAAAGCTTATGAGAAAAACAAGGTACAATTATGAATTCGAGGTAAGTAAACAATCAGCATATATTTAAAATTAAAAAAGAAATTATATTGCAGGTTTTTTTTTAAGTTAGCAAATACCTTAGCACCTTGCATTGCTAAGGTCTCACTCAAAACCTTGGAATTGGCCCTTGTGCATGAGAATCCTGGACTGTGGGGCCACTACCTCTGCCCCCGACCCCTCCTCAGAGCAACTGAGCGTTCTTAGGATACAACTGCTGTCAGTGACTCAAGTCCTGTGGGAAAGAGTAGTTATAAGAGACTTTGCCTTTGGCCTCACATACAAAATCAAATTTGAACTAATAATTACAAAAATAAAACAAGCAAAAACAAAGGCTAGCCACAGTAATATTTGAAAAGATGGGTTTGAAATCAGACATAACACAAAATAAGGGCAGGCTGGTAGTAGACATAATCCTCAGGCTTACCCCCACATTCTGTATGTTAGCAGAGGGTGGTCTCAAGAGTGAGTCTGAAGTGCCTCTGGGACCACGTGAGGTTTTAGGTCAGACCCCTGTGTGAGAGAGCCAGAGGAATTATTAAGTAGAGGGGGGGTGGCCCCAGGCTTCATCAGTTTTGCCGTAATTCCTCCTGAATGGGCAGATGGCTCTTGATCTTTGTGCTTCCAGCACCTAAGCTGCCCTCCTGGAATGTTCTCAGCGGGTTGGGCTTGCTCAGACAGTAGGTAAACTTGTTCAAATCTCTCTGGTATACTGGGGGAATTGAAACTCTCTTCCATCTCCTCTAACTTTTTTTTTAAAAAAAAGCAAAACAAAAGCCTCAACAACTTGGGGAAACCGAAATACCTGGATCAAGGTAGAACTGTAAACTGAGGGATGAACAAAAATTTGACAGTGAAGGAAGCTTAGGCAGCTGCTGAGAGCAAGGATATGATACAATGATGCTTATACTCAGCTTGGTACTTTACTGATACAAAGTCTTTTATTGTGCTGTTATATTAATACCACAGACAACCTTGGAAGGTAGGTTTTTTTTTTGGCCTAATTTTACTAATAATAGTAACTAGCTTTTCTTGAGCCCTTACTATGTACCAAGCATTGAGCTAAGCCCTTTAGAAGGAGTGTCTCATTTCATATTATAATATCCCCATGTAGTAGAGGGTTTCTCGACTTTACACACCAGGAAGCAGAGGCTCAGAGAGCAAAGTGCCCATCCCACAGCCACACAGCTGGAGGGTGGGGTGGAGGCTGGGATGTACCTCCATGCAGTCTGGCTCCAGGATCAACCCTCTTAGCCACCAATCCGTATGGTCAGCAGTTCCCCCAGTTCACACTGATGGTGATAAAGAACAGAGCTGTTGCCAAAGTCTCTTCAGTGTGGTCAAGAACAAAACATCATTTCCAGAATGGATGCGTTTGAACTGTGCTGCTGGTGAAGAATATTGAGTGTATATTCTGCCAAAATGAGCAGATAAGTCTTAGAAGAAATACAACCAGAACGGTCCTTAGAAGCAACGATGGTGAGACTTTGGCTCTTTTACTTTGGACATGTCATCAGGAAAGACAAATTGCTAGAAAAGGACATCATGATTGGTAGAGTGTCAGCAAAAGTGAAGGAAACCTTCCCTGAGATGGATTGACACAATGACGGCAACAATGGACTCAGACATCCCAACGATCATGAAGATGGTACTGGACCAGGCAGAGTTTCACTCTGTTAGAGAGAAGGTCGCCGTGAGTTGGAGCCGACTCTATAGCACCTAACAACGACGATAGTGGAAAAGGCATGCTTGGAGGAAATGGCCTGAATGCTAGCCCACTGCAACTGTGTGACCCGGAGACCTTTCAAAGTCTCACTTTTTCTCTCTTTAGAATGGGCATTATAATTTCTTCTCCATCTGCCCCCTGCCAGGGTTTTGCAAAACTCAAATGTAGTAAAAATGTTTGGTAAAATGAACTTCTCATCACAATTTAAAATGTTGCTCCATACGGTTTTTTAGGGTTTTATTTTTTCCGGAGGCCCCTTGCCCCTTTTTTTTTGGTTGAGGCACTTGTTGGTTTCTTCCTGCCACTTTTTTGTTTGGCGGTTGGGCTTTTACCCCCTTTTGCCACCAGGGGTTCTTTTTTTTCGGCAGTTTCCTTGTTTTTTGTTTTGGGCTTGGTTTTTTTGTTTTGTTGGCTTTTTGGAAGGAGGGGCTTTGAATTTTTGGGGATTTTTTGATTTTTTCTTTTTTTTAATAGCTATACTGAGTATGGAAACCCTGTTGGGGTGGTGGTTAAGAGTTCAGCTGCTAACGAAAAGGTTGGCAGTTCAAATCCACCAGGCACTCCTTGGAAACCCTATGGGACAGTTCTCTTGAATACTGTCTTATGCATCAAAGATTCATGAATGAACCTTAAGTATGAAAGAAAGAAAAATAATCCACTCCATTTGTGATCTTTATCTTATCAAGAGTAAATCTCCACGGAAACCCTGGTTGCATAGTGGTTAAGTGCTACGGCTGCTAACCAAAAGGTTGGCAGTTCAAATCCACCAGGTGCTCCTTGGAAACTCTGTCCTATGGGGTCCCTATGAGTCGGAATCGACTCGATGGCAGTGGCTTTAGTACTTTTTTCTTTTTTAACTCTCCATAGTCTCTTTTAAATCACAGTTGTGAAAGTACCATTGGATGAAGGAAATTAATCATTGGCAGTGAACTCTGAAATGATACAGCATCTAAGAATATTAGATAAAGAGCAAAGATGATATTCAAAATTCTTTTCATAAAGATCCTACTTTATATTTAGCTAAGTAATATATGGAAAAATTGGTACCTTACAGCACTAGTGTAATTACCACCACTGTTACTGCGAAGATGGATGCTTGGCCAACTCCTGCAGTAGAACTGAATTAATGGAATGAATTGATTTGCAGGGCCTCATATATATATGAAGTTGCTTTCTGAGAAAAAATTACAGATCTGCACTTAGTTTCTAGAAATTCCCCATAAGTTACCTACTTCTAATTATGATAGACTTTCTGCTATTGAAGGTATATCTAGAATAACTCAAGACACAACGATTCGACATTTTAGTTGCCTAAAACAACCCTGTGATAGAAGCAACAGTAGCGGTGTGATTTCCACTTTACAGATAAAACATTTGATGAATGCTTACTACCTGCCAGCTGCGTGCTAATCACTTTACATAGGCTGACTGGTTTAAACACAACAGGGTAGGTGTTACTATTACTTGCTTTTTGTATACAGGAAAACTGAGGCTCAGAGAGGTTAAGTACCTTGTGTAGTCGCACAGATATTAAGTGTAGACTTAGACTAAAACCTAGACATGGCCCAGACCTTTTATTTCCAGACTTTTCATTTTATCATGAAATAGTGCCAGGACTTCTTCCAAGAAGTGACTTGCACCCTCAGCTACCTCCCCTTCATCACTGTCTTGTGACTCTGTCTTGCTGCTCAGCAATGTGTATGCCAAGCCATCTTTGCTTCCTGAGGGGGATGTTGGCCCTA
>NW_004444028.1:9610541-9618633 GCF_000243295.1 Trichechus manatus latirostris | reverse complement strand
GGTAGTTTCAGTTTAAGATTTAAAAATTTCCTCAGGGCAGTAGTTTCGCTGGATCATCCAACCTCAATGGCTCCATAAAGTGTGGATTCCATAAGAATTTGAATTTCTATTCCACATTCTCCCCCTTCCCCCCGCTTTGATCAGGATTCTTCTATAGAATCTTTGACCAAAATGTTCAATAATGGTAGTCAGGCATCATCCAGTTCTTCTGGTCTCATGGCAAAGGAGGCAATTGTTCATGGAGGCAATTAGACACCCATTCCAATTCCTCCTCTGATTCCTGACCCTCCTTCCTCTGCTGCTCCAGGTGAATAGAGACCAGTTGTTGTACTTTGGCTCATCTCTGCCTTGTACTTGAGGGAAAGTAGGTTAAGAACTCTGTCAGAGTCTCACCAAGCCTGAGCTACGTTCAAGCCCAGGTCTGGTTGACTTAGGTGCCTGGCTCCTTAGCTCCTGCACCGCTCTGCTCTTAGCTGCCAACCACCAAACACTGGCCTGTTGACAACGTGTTAGCTTCTTTGGGTATTCCTCTCCCGCTCCTCAAATAGCCTCAGAGATGGATCCTGGATAAAAATTTCCTCCTGCCACTTTTTTATTTTTCTAAGACGCAGAGTCAAATCTATTAGGTCTCATCACAGGCATCAGCTATGCACCAGGGCTTGGTGTGGAGGTGTGTTACTGAAATGCCACCTGCGTGTGTTAACGTGAATAGTGTCAACCCAGATCAGGCTTCTCAGGAACACCTGCCAACAGCCTGCAATGCCAATGGCTTTGTCATTGGCTTCCAAAGGTGGTAATTTGCTGTGGGTTGGTGAATTTTTCTTTCTAACCCAGCAGAAAAGGGCAGGACATAGGTAGTAAATATACCAATTTCTTTGATACATCCGGAGTGCATGCCCAATCTTACTGAAATAGAATGAGAGACCTGTCTGTGCATTAATATATTTCTCTACGTCACAAGCAAAGTTGGTGCTAGGTTCTTCCTGATTCTAAAAAATTATGAATTATTTAATGATTCCAGATTAGTCAAACAAAATGTTTTTCGTATGTCTTTACAATCATTGTGTAAAATAGTAAAAAACAAAACAAAACAAAAACAACCAAGATAACTACAAGGTAGCAAACCCCCATATTAGAAAATTTAAAAGCCAACAACTTGAGTTAACTTTGGAACAGACGGAAGGCAATAAAAGAGTTCTTTATTTGCATGACTGAATAGTTGGTCTTGTTCCTTTTCTGGCTTCATAGTCAGCTATTGAAGTAGTAAAGTAAGTGACTTGCAGATTCATAGAAACTTTTGTTTCCTTGAGTCATGGAGGGCTGGGCAGCGACCACCACAAGTGGTATTTGCCTTAGCAAAGCCCAAGAGCTGGCTTCTGCCCAGGCTCAGAGAGAGCAGCTGGGTCCTCTGGTGTAGACTTCGCAGGAAGGGACCGAGCTAAGGAAGCATGCACTTGGGCTCTAATCACAGCTGTGCCGACATCTAGCTCTGTGCTCCGGTACCTGTCGTGGTTGAGTGGATTCCGACTCGTAGTGACCCTATAGGACAGAGCAGAACTGCCCCATAGGGATTCCGAGGAGCGGCTGATGGATTTGACCTGCTGACCTTTTGGTTAACGGCCGTCGCGCACATAGCTCTTAACCACTGCACCACCTGTGCTCTGGTGGCGGTCACTAAGCTCTCTGACTCTCACCATCTCTCAAATGAGAGGACCACATGAAATGACGCCTAATGACTTGCTAACTTGAAAAGCCTGAGATCCCTCATTCTCACCGTTCACCTGCTGAAAACTCACGTGGAGTTCTGACATCTCGTTTGTGAAGGTCTTCAAAGGCTTTGTAAAAGTTTGAGCTTAGAAAATAACTGTTGGACGTGTTGACTGAATAAACCCCCTTATGCATTTCTCTAGAACAGGATTCCGACCCCCATCAGGTCATTTAAAAATTTTTTTTAATTAAACGAACGCGTTAGTGTGTTCTGCAGTGCTGTGTCTCCCTGAGAGAGGCATTTAACTTTGTGAAAGAAGGGTGGACCTTCTGCTGCAAAGGCAGCTTCATCCATATTTCCGTCTGTGCATATACACTGTTACAAAATATAGAAAACAGAAGTTGTTGACTGAAATGCTTTTGGATATAAATGAGAAACTTTGCTTGTTTGGTTGTGGAAAAATCAACAAGAAACAGGAGTCAGCAAGGTTTGGCAGGAGTTTTTTCCCCCTCTACATTATTAGAGCAGCATTTGACACTTGAACATCCACAGAAGCATTATATTAAGCTTTTTATTTGGACTGTAAATTCACATCTTTGTACCATTTCCCATGTTACACTGAAGCCTTCTGTACAGCCCCTGAATTGTTGCCTGCCACCCGTAGTTAATACATTCGTGCAGCGTTTGCTGGTGGAAAGACCTTAAATAGCGTGTGTAACTCTGCATGTTGTATATTTAGAAATATAGAACTTCCTTAATATGTAAGTGACTGGTAAACACATACAGACGGCCTCTTTTATATGCAAGGCTTTCGACAGGCAAAAAACTTAATTTGCTGTACCCCTAACACGCCCCTCTGAATAAAACCTCACAGAGTTTGGGAGCAAAATCCTACTCCTTGACAAATATTTTCGAGGGACAGTAGCTGCTTTTCTGGTTGTGAAAGGCAAGCTGAAACCATACTACAAGAGAAAACAACGGACCTCGTAGATCGACATTTTGTACTCAGAAAAGACATGCAAATTAAAACAGAGGCTTTATAAAGGAATATAGATGAAGACAGGAATTTTGGTTTTGATTTTTTTTTTTAATGAAAAGCTCTTACTCCACAGTAAAAGCTTTTTTTCCCCCCCAAGTGGTTTAGAACTGTATGGAGATAGTGACATACACGGGCATCTCAAACGAGAGGGCGCCATACATACATGTAATTGGTTGCTTTTTTCTTTCCCTCTCCAGTCTGTAAAAAATGTGAAAATGCTCCTGCTTCGCCTAGCCATTAAAAGGCAGTGGCTGCACCATACTGTGATTTGGGAGCTGAAGAAAATGGCCAGAACTGACTGATATCTGATCAACAGTAACAGGAGTCAGTTTATTGCACCAATCGTTAAATAATGGTGCTGATTATAAGGCTGCTAACTGCAGATGCTGTAATTGTCTGTCATAAATCTTAGTCATTTGTGACAGCGGCACAATGAAAGGCAGCATCTGCTTGAGGGCAAATGACTTCTGATAAATATCAGCTCTACGAAAATGGACTTGGATGTGTCTCAATATTTTGGAGAGCCATTCATGTTGCTTCCACAAATGTGAAGTTATTATTGGTTTGTATTGATTTTGCCACCTTTTTTTTTTTTTTAAAGAGACAGAGTGACTCAAGGTTGAGTTGAATAGCATCTCAGCTCTTTATCTGATCTACTCATTTCTCTCAAATGCATGTTTGAGTGAAAAAAAAAAAATAATTGCACTTTTTTTTTTTCCCAGTAGATTGCTGTTCAGAAACACAGCCTGGGAAATTCAATATGCAGCCTATAAAGAAATATAACAAAAGCCAGCGTTTGCTGAAGGGGGATGGAAGGCATTTGGAATTTCACAAAGGTTATTTTTCAGAAAAGATTTTAAGTCTAAAATACCAATGTCTAATAGATTTTAACTGCATGAAAATGAATTACACGCGCTCCTATTATGCCTATAGCAAGAGAGTTAATATCATATTCATTATAGAAGTTACCCAAATAATAAAATCTCGGTAACAAGGACTTTTTGTAGTTAAAAAAACTTGGCAAGTTCATATTACACAAAGCTAATATCCACATTTTAAAAACAGCTACTTTTTCCTAAAATACTTATTTCACATAAGACGTTCAGTTGCCGCATCAAGGACATCTTACGAGAAGTACAAATCAAATAGAATGAAAATTTGCATTTCCTGATGAGGAAGTTTAACCTTGTGTTGGGATCAAACTTAAAAATGTGATTTGATAGTGGAGAGAGTTATTTTCAATGATTGCAAGTTGTATTTGTAAGTTTTGGGCTGTTTGGGTTATCAGAGATGTGGGTTTCTAGAAGATCTTTCCACACAGAGGAGGGGGTGAAGAGAGTAGAAGTTCTGCTGTGGGTTCCACGCAGTGGCTCCATTTGAGAGCGTGCAGCCAAGTGGTCCAGGAGTGGTTCAGGGTATGGGGCGAGGGGATGTGAGGATACACCACGGAAGAGGGGTGGTCAGAGAGGGAATCAAAGAACAGCTTTGATGTGGACTGCCTGGAGTCTTTCCTCTGAACGGCTCCGCTTCTATGTATAGCTCAGTGCCTCAGGCTGAAATAGCGGGTAAAGTTGTCCATACATCCCCAGAACAAAGACTGCACGGACTGTCCCAGTGACGGTATTCACTGTTTCACCATCTTGTTCACAAGAGGGTTTAGCTATACTTTTTCTAAAAAGTCGCCTCAGAAGTTGCCTTGTGTCCTTGACCATAAAAGAACCTGAACTCTTTCGAATCCCTAATGGCTCTGATAATTGTGGATACCCAGAGCGTCTTGGTGGCAGCGGCCAGGAAGTAGGGTTACTTTTAATTAAAGATTCCCTTAAAACAAAGTCCCTCTGGCATTATTCTAACTAAATTTCCTGGGAGTGCTCTAAACTGACTCTAAATTTTAGAAAGGCAGATTTTGGCAAGGGAGATAGTCTTGATTGATATTTTTAAGGAATAGGAGAATGGGTCCTGTCATGGATTGAATTGTGTCCCCCCAAAATATCTGTCAACTTTATTTTGTCATGCTTCCCAGTATTGTATGATTGTCTACCATTTTATCATCTGATATGATTTCCCTATGTGTTGTAAATCCTATCACTGTGATGTAATGAGATGGATCAGTGGCAGCTATACTGACGAGATCTACAAGATTAGATAGTGTCTTAAGCCAATCTGTTTTGAGATATAAAAGACAGAAGCTGGCAGAGAGACATGGGGTCCTCATACCACCAAGAAAGAAGCACCGGGAGCAGAATGCGTCCTTTGGACCCAGGGTCCCTGCGCCTGAGAAGCTCCTAGATCAAGGGACGATTGATGACACAGACCTTCCTCTGGAGCCAACAGAGAAAGCCTTCCCCTGGAGTTGATGCCCTAAATTTGGACTTGTTGCCTACTAGACTGTGAGAGAGTAAATTTCTTTTTGTTAAAGACATCCACTTGTGGTATTTCTGTTATAGCAGCACTAGATGACTAAGACAGGTCCTAAATCTCAACTTTGTATAAAGACATGGGAGGAAGGGAGATAGAGAGAAAAACAGTATGTTTTGGAGTCAGACCAAACGGGATTTGATCCTAGCTCACCCGGAAGAGTTCCTAACCTTTCTCATCTTCCATTTCAACAAGAGGGACTGTTCCTACTAATACTAGGGTTGTGAGTAAGATGTAGTGTTTTTTAATCATTTTGCACAGTGCGTAGCACAAAGGAGACATGCAATAAATGACTATAGTTATTATTAACTATAATAACAAGATTTATTAGATAATATTCTCTATTAACTAATATCTATAATAATGATAACAAATTTTACGTGCCTGTCTGGGTTTACATTTGCATTTGGCTTCTCCTGATTTTAATATTGTGATTTGCCTCTTTCTTCTGGAAAGAGAATGTTGGGAAACTTAGGTAGATGGTGGGTTTCTATTATTATGGGTATATTTCCATGAGTAATGGATGAAATATATGCAAAATGAAATGAAACAAATATGTATTGAATACCTAAGTACTGTCCTACTGGGGTTGGAAATGAGAAAAAGAGCTCGTAAAAAAATAATAAATGTGCTAAAATTCATCTCCACTTTCACAGAGCTTGCCGTCTTGTTGGGGAGAAAGAACTAGCGGTTAATTCTGCGTTAACTGTCTCATGAGCGCTAGACGGTGTCGTGTGGTAGAAGATCAGAAGGGTCTAGAGTAACTGGAGGAGGGACCTGAGCCCGAGATTTAAGGCCCAATGAGATTCGGACAAGTTTGGTCACCTGATGTCAGTGAGACCCACAGCATGAATAGAGACGTGAAGTGTGACAGAGGGAATGAGCATGACATATCTGGGGATTAGTGAAATAAAACAGAGTATACGTTGGGGCATACTGGGGAATAAATGAAGGTGAATTGGTGGAGGTTTGAGTAGTAATGCTATTATTATTATTAATAATAATAGCTAGCACTCACTGACTCTTACTGTGTCCTGGGCGTTGAACTACATGCATAATTTTAGTTAAACCAAACAGGAAACCCATGAGGTAGATAGCGTTATTTCGCCATTTTTCAGGAAAGGAGCTTGAAGCGTAGCCGAGTCAGTGAGCATCAGTACAGTGTGATGGATGAGCATGTCAGGTGTAGCCAGACCGCCTGGGTTTGAATCTCAGCTTCACTAGTTACCAGCTGTGTGACCTTGAATAACTGCTCATCCTCTGTGTTCCTATGTCTTCATCAGTGAAATAGGGATCATAATAGTACCTAGCTCATAGGGTTATTGTGAGATCCAGTGAGTTAAGTTTACATATACCCTTCAGAATACTGCTCAGTCCTTCATCCAGTGTTAAATAAGTGTTTGCTCTTCCAAAATAAACAACACATCGCTATCACATGGTGTGGGGCCCTGGTGGCGCAGTGGTTAAGAGCCCAGCTGCTCACCAAAAGGTCGGCAGTTCAAATCCACCAGCTTCTCCCTGGAAGCCCTGTGGGGCAGTTCTGCTCTGTCGTGTAGGGTCGCTGTGAGTCGGAATCGACTTGATGGCAGTGGGTTTGGTTTTTGATTGTTCGTATGGTGCAAATGGTTAACTGGCACCCTGAAGGCTGGTGGTTGTAGTCCACCCAGAGGCATCTCGGACGCAGCTCTGGTGACCTACTTCTAAAAAATTAGCCATTGAAAACCCTGTTATGCTGAGTGACATAAGTCAGTCACAAAAGGACAAATATTATATAATCTCACTAACATGAAATACTGAGAGTAGACAAATGCAGAGTGATCAGGTTTACTAACAGTGGTTACCAGGGGTGGGAGGGAGGGGAAAGGGGTATCGCTGTTCGGGAAGAACTGAGCTTCTGTTTACGGTGTTGGAAAATTTGTCAACAGTGTTATTGGTCTCACTGCATTATACCCGTGAAAAATATTGAATTAGCAAGTGTTGTGTTATCTATATGTTTACAGTAAAAAAAATTTAGAAAGTATTACATGTAATAAAAGAGGTACAAGATGCCATATAGTAGGGGCTCAATAAATAGTAACTATTATTATTAACTAATACCGTTATCACATGAGTTATTTAATAAAGTATTTTTATCAAAAAATGAAAACCCATGGAGCACAGTTTTACTCTGATACACACGGGGTCGCCATGAGTTGGAATCAACTCCATAACAACTGAACTGGACTAATTTTATAGAAGACAGAGGATGTTATATGGCTATTTCTTATGTAGATCATCAGTTAAAGTTGAGAGGTTAAGATATGTAATTTATATTCATTAAAGTAGAATATGTATATAAGAAAGTTTAAAATCCTTAATTACTCTATTTCTTGTAAATAATAATTATTATTTTACTCTATTTTCTTTCAGAATGTGTATTTAGGTATATATATGCATATATATATTTATCTGTATATATATACACACACATGCATATATTTGTCTTATGGCCTGATTTTTCACTTAAAAATATTTGGAAACATCTTTCTAATGTCAATAAATGCAACTACATTATAGTTTTTTCTCTTTTTTTTGTTTAGTGTTGTAGTTTAAGTGAAAGCTTACATTTCAAGTTAGTTTCTCATACAAAAATTTATACATACGTTGTTATGTGACCCTAATTGCTCTCCCTATACTGTGACAGCACACTTCTTTCCATCCCTGATTCCCCATGTTCATTCAACCAGCTCCTAACCCTCTCTGCCTTCTCATCTTACCTCTGGACAGAAGCTGCCCATTTAGTCTCATATGTCTATTTGAGCTAAGAAGCACACTCTTCACAAGTATCATCTTATGTCCCACAGTCCAGCCCAATCTTTGTCTGAAGAGTTGGCCTCAGGAATTGTTGTAGTTCTGGGTTGACAGAGAGTCCGGGGGCCATGTTTTCC
>NW_004444028.1:9593093-9610144 GCF_000243295.1 Trichechus manatus latirostris | reverse complement strand
AAGTGTTTGATTGTATTCTGGAATCTTCTTAGCTTTGGGTTAGTCCGGTTGTGCTGACTTCCCCTGTAGCAGCTACATTATAGTTTTTAATGGTCACAAAGTAACCTGTTAAATGGATGTGGCATACATAATTGAACCAATCACTACCTTTATAGACTTTTTTCAATTTCTTTTTGCTATTACAATCAATGCTGCAATGAATAACCTCATGCAATTATGGAATTACAAGTAGTCCCCGATGTAGGACATATTCGAGTTAGGGTGAACCACACTTGAGATCGTCCTTTTTTTTTGGTACATCTTACCATTAGTAATATGTACTACCTACAGTGTTGCAGCAAGTAATTTGCTGATTTTATCACTCAGATATAATGTTTCCAACTCACAAAGACAAATAAAGGTAGGATTTATAAAGATACTGATAATAAAAGGCAATAATAATTAAAACAAAAAAAAATGAGATACTCAACTTATGTCTGGACAGGCTTACAATGGAGTAGTCATAGGAATGGAACCCCATCGTAAGTTGGCATCTACCTCTATTTCCTTAGAGTAAATTCCTAAAAGTGTAAATCCTGAGCCAAAGTTATACCCATTTGTCAGATGTATTTTGTATACGCGTATTGCAAAATACCCTCCAGAAATTTCTGACAGCTTCTAGTTCCACCAACACTGCAGAGAGCATTCCCATCGCCCCATACCTTTGCAAACACTGAGTATTGTCTTCCTTTTAAATACTTGCCAGTCTGATCCGTGTAATGCCATATCAGCATCTGAATTTTCTGCAACTAGTGAGCATAACATTTTTAACATGCCTACTTAGCATTTAGACTTTTGTGAGTTTTTTTTTATGCCCCCCCCCCAGTTTTTATTGGAAAGAATTTTTCATGACTGTATTAACCCTCTGTCTGACACATTTTGAAAATATGTGTATGAATGTCTTTGTTTGGTTAGAGTTTGAAAAGGGGAAGGAGCAAATGAGTTTGGATCCAAGTGAAAATTAATAAGGAGACTTTTTCTAGAATTCAAATCTGAACATGTTCTGTCCTTGTTTTAAAACTTTATTGGCCGTGGAATAAAGTCTGTGTCCTTGAACTTGGCACCCAGGTCCACAATGACCTATCTAGCTTCTTTCCTCTCTTGTGCCAGTGTGTGCCAGAGCCCAGTGGCCTTCGAGAACCACTTGTGCCCGTCTCTTCCCAGCTCCACGTTCAGTGATGTCATGTTGGCAGCTTGAAATCGGTTGTGGTGGGAGTATTTACATCATGTAAGCTGGCAAAGACTACAAATTGGACTTCTTTTCCTGGAGACCCGATTGTGAGATATTTACCAGTATCCCACCACATGTACTCTAAACTGTAGGCATCCTAAACTTCTTAGTATTCCCAATCCAGGGCAGGACTGAGACGTGCAGTCACCCCAGTCAGGGTAACTGGTTAGTTGCCCCTCAAACCAACTTTCTGTCAACCCTCATTAGCAGAAAGGCCCAGCAGTGTCGGGGAGAGGCGGGAAGCAGGCCCTCTAGGTGCAGAGCTCAGCCTCTCTGCCGTTGTTCTGAGCAACCCGCTTCTGGCCAGAGTTGCCCACCCTGCTCAGTCGTGCAAAGCCCTGCAGCTAATTGACCTGTCCTTCTCATGAAGCCTTTGGCCTGACTCCCTCATCCCCACCCCAAGTGGCTTGTCAAACGTTTCTTCCAACTACATGTTATCTTTTCCTTGAGGGGAATTTGGGTCAACACAATTTTCTCTATCTTATTTTAGTACCCTTTATAGTAGATAAGGAGTTCTGGTGGCACAGTGGTTAAGCGCTCAGCTGCTAACTGAAAGGTCAGCAATTCAAACCCACCAGCTGCTCCGGGACAAAGACGTGGCAGTCCGCTTCCGTGAAGACTGATGGCCTTGGAAACCCTGTGGGGCAGTTCTGCTTTGTCCTGCAGGGTCGCTGTGAGTCGGAAGTGACTTGACAGGAGGGTTTGTTTTTTCTTTCGTTTTGTTTATAGGATTGGATCTAAGGCAGAGGACTGGCTGGCCCAACTTCTGACCTGATTTTGCCCTCAAGATGCCTTCCTTCCCTCCTCTGCACCTGGCTACATGAGCTCTTGCGTCCCCTTGCCTCCCCCTGCCCACCTGGTTGATACATTATTCTTCTATGGATCCTCCTGTTGGGATACTCTTTCTTCCTCTGCACTTATAAGCAGTAGCACTTATCACTGTGAGCCTTTCCAAGCAGCAACTCTGTATCCTCCTCAGAGAATCTGGCACATAGTAAGGTTCAGTTCAGACTTGGTTACTGGATGTTCTGGAGGAGAGAAAGCCACTAAGGAAGCCTTTATATTAAGGTGAATATTTTGGGAGCGTGTGCAAGATGACTGAAAGGAAAGGAATGCAATACCAATTGTTAGGAAGGCTGGCTGGCATGTTGAAATTTTGTTGAGAGTATCATCTAGTCATGAGGGGGTGGTGAGCTCCTGAAGGAGGGTGGTAGTAATGAGGGTGAAAGGAAAAAACACATGTGGAAAATTTTAGGCAAGGAAATATGGAGCTTGGTGAAAGATGGACGAGGACAAACATCTAACTTAGGAACAGATTTTGGAGTCATTTGTATAAAAATATGGACTCACAGGGAGAGAACCCAAAAATTACTAAAAAAGAAAAAAATCAGAAAGTTGAACCTTAGGAAAATCTCTGCTTCTGGGGGGAGTTGAAGAGGGGTGCAGATTAAGAGACAGAGGAAAAATGGATAGTGAACTAGAAAAAGAACCAAAAAATCACATTGTTCCAAAAGTTTAAGAAAGAAAGTTTAAAAGAACAAAGAAGGTTTTGAGGATTTTAAAGATTAGTCCATGCACTGCCAAAAGACAAAGGAAAACAAAGGGGTAAAAGGACTAAGAAAACTGTTATTGGGGTTGGCAAGAAGGAGGGAGCTGGTAGCATCAGAGCTAACAGTCCACTCAGAAGTGGTCGAGCAGTGGGAAGTCAGTAGATCACAACTCAGTGGATCCAGTTCAATCCCTGTGCTACTCACTGACGGAGCTAACGCGAGTACATGTCTTAATTTCTCAAGACCAGAGTTTCTTCTTTTATAAAGTGGGGATAATTTTTGCCCTACGTCTTCCACAGGTTTATTGTGAGGTTCAAAAGGATGATGTTTATGAAAGTATTTGTTATGAATGGGACACATTTCCATCACTGCTACCGTAATTAGACCCAGATGGAAGGCAAGAGGCATGAGGGTTAATGAAACGAAAGGTAGAGGATGGAAGGAAAAAGAGTGATTGGGCAGAAGCTAGAAGAAGGAACAGCGTCAGATGAAGAATTTGCCTCACTCTTGTTTTAAGGCAGGGAAATCCTTGACATGGCTGAAGATAGAAGGGAATACTCTTAATGTGGAGGAGGGGGACTGTGGGAGTAGCGTCCAGGGTAAATAATGCTATTTCTTAGGCACTTGTATTCTGATGTGATTTGTTTAATCTAGAGAGAAAAGGGTGATTTTAGAGTTAGCACAATGGGAACATCATGGGATTATGTTACATGGAAGCATCTTTGGTAATGTGTGTCCCCATGGGCAGAAAGCTGAGAACTGCTGCTCTGGCAGTTCATGGAGCAATGACCCTGTAGTCATTTTAGGAATGACTGAAAATCATACCTGATGGAATATTTCCTCCAAAGTCGTATTATTTTCTTTTACATTTTTATCAAGTCAAATATATTTATAGTTTAATAGTACTATAAGATTGATCATGAAATCAGAAGTCTCCGCCCACCCCTTCCCTCTTCCTGCTCCCGTGAGCTATCATTTGGGTTAAATGAGTAATTGAATTTACATTGAGATGATGTGAATTTTTTTTTTTTCACAATTGAACCATTTGATATGCTAACCCACCAGCTGCTCCTCGGGAGAAAGATGTGGCAATCTGTTTCCGTAAAGATTTACAGCCTTTGAAACTCTATGGGGCAGTTCTACTCTGTCCTATAGGGTCGCTATGAGTTGGAATCGACTTGATGGCAATGGATTGGGTCCTTTGGTTTTAAACTTTGTTTTTCCTGGACTTAATTTTTGCCTCATATTTTTTTTTTTTTGTTGTTGTTAGTTTTCCTTTCTAAAATTATCTGTTAGAACTACCTCCCTCTCAATATGGTCAAATATGCTAGATGATATCAGTTTCATTTTATCTGGGACACATCCCTCCTGAACCTTTCTTTCCTTCTGCTCCAGTCCAGACTAATTGCTTTCCAGGCAGTCACATGAGCATCATCCTGGGATTTCCCACTGCCATCGTTTTGGGAATTTCCTTCACTTCCCTCTTGGGTTGAGTCTTATGTCTACTTTTCCTCCTTTACTCTCTTATTGTGGTGGATAGATCTTCTGGTAGTTTCCAAAAAAAAAAAAAAACTGAGTAAAGGAGGCAAATGTTTTTGAATACTTACAGGTCTGAAAAAGTCTGTGGTCTACGTTCATGATGAGCTTATAGAACTCTGTTGTGGAAGAAATTCTCCTCAGTATTTTGATGGCATTGCTCCATTGTACTCTAGCTTCTAAGGTTCTTGTCAAGAAGTATGATGACGTTTCAATTGCTGATCTTTCATGTATGACCATGCTTTTTTCTCCTCCCTAAAAGGTTTTAGGGTCTTTTCTTTATTCCCAAGGTTCTAAAATATCACAATCATGGGTTCTGGCATACAACTTTTGTTGTTCATTTTGGAATCTGAAAGTTCAAGTTCTTTAAAGATTAGAAAATTACTGTGGATTAATTCTTTGCTAATTTCCTTTCCCTATGTTTTCTCCTTCTGGAAGTCCTGTTAGTCAGATATCAGGATTTATGGGTTGATTCTTTATTTTTAATGTCTTTTCTCTCTTATTTTTCCATTACTTTTTCTTTTTTATTCAACATTCTGGAAGATTCCCTCATGTCTATCTCCTAAACATTCTACTGAATTTAAAAAATTTTTGCTATCATGTTTTTAGGTTTTAAGAACTCTTTATTGATCTGTTCTTATTTTATGGATGTAATTCCTATATCTGTTCTAGAATACTAATTATATTTTTAATTGTTGCTCCCTGCATTGTCTTTGTTTTCAGATTTTGTGTGTGTATGTGTAGGGTTGCTGTGACTTGGAATTGGCTCAACGGCAAAGGGTTCAGTTTTGTTTTTTTTTTTTTTTAACGTGTCTCTCTGTTCCTTGGAAGCTTTTCTAAAATATTGGGTGATCTTTGGCTGTCATTTCATCTTTAAAACATGAAACACCAAAAAAAATTGGGATCTCTGTGTGTGTGTGTGCGCGCGTGCGCGCGCACGCGCGCGTGGTAGTGGCCAGAGAGGATTATCCACTGATAGGAATCCTTGGTTGTTTCATTGGTAAGTCTCTAAATATCATTGTCTGTAGACCTACTGTCTTGAGCTGGCCAGTTTCTCCAGAGAGAAATCATCCAATATCCTGATATCCTGACTGGAGGTACAATCCTGTTAGATTTTTAAGAATTCATCTTATTTAGACCAGCAGTTCTCAAAGCGTGGTCTGTGGATTCCTGGGGTTTCCTGAGACCATTACAGGGGTTCTAGAGTCAATACTATTTAATAATAATATTGAGCTGCTATTTACCTTTTTCACTGATATTTGCACTGACAATGCAAAACCAACCAGGGATGAAACTGCTGTTGTCTTCGCTGTAATCAAAATGGTGGCATCAAACTCTACTAGCAGTCATTGTATTCTTCACTACTGGTTTAAAAAAAAAAAAAAACAGTTTCATGTAACAATATCTCTAATGAACAGCATAAGTTATTAATTTTATGTAACCTCGACCCTTGAATGGACATCTTTTTAATATTTTTCGTGATGAAATGGGAAGTACCCATAAAGCACTTCTGCAGCATACCACAGGACAGTGGTTGCCTGGAGGAAAAGCGCTCGCGTGGGAGTTACGAGCTGAACTACCATTTTTACTTGAAAGGATAACTGACCAAGGATGGTAACTCAGACGGGAATATTTGGCAAACATTTTTCAAAATTTAACACGGTAACCTTGTCGTTTCAAGGAAAATAGCTGACAGTATTGCTGCCAATGATAGAATTTAAGTTTTCAAGTGCAAGTTAGAATTTTGGAAAACTTGTATCCTTCACTATGAGCTTGAAAGATTCCCAGTACTAGGAACAGCGGTAATAAGAATCAGTGTGAGTTTTGATATCATGTAATAAAATGTGCCCATATTTGGACGATTTATCTAATTTCCCAAATGACCAATGCATGGTGTTACAGAATCATACATGGGCAAAGTGCAAGGCAGACCAATGAATTTTAATGTAACAGAGGACAAAAAGTTCATTGAAATAGTTTCAAATTCCAGACTGCAATTATTCTTTAGGAAACTACCACTTGTTGAGTTTTGGTGTAGCATCAGAGAAGAATATTCACAGTTATCTGGAAAGTTCTCCACCCTTTCTAACTGTATGTCTCTGTGAGGCTGGACTTTCTTCATATACTTCCACCAAAACAGCATACCATGATAGATGGACTGCAGAAGGAAATAGGAGAATCTGTTTTCTAGTAAATCAGACATTAAAGAGATTGTAAAAACGTCAAACAGCATTGCTCTTCTCATTAAGTTTTTTTTTTTTTTGCTTTGGAAAATATAGTTATTTTTTATTAAAAAATCTGTTATTTGTGTTAATATAATGGTCTTACAATTGTTATTTGAAAAGAAATATTCTTAAATTTTTTAGTTTTAACTTGTAATAAGATAAATATTGATAGATGTCATCTATATAAACAAAAGCTCTTTGAGGTCCTCAAAATTCTTAAGTGTCAAGTGGTCCTGAGACGAGCATGTTTGAGAGCGCCTGATATATACAATTGCTTCGCCCCCCCTCCAATTTTCTGGATGGCTCCACACCCCACTCTCTGCTCTGCCAGATATCCCCTAACCTAGAGCCTGTCTGTTCAAATCTCCCATCTCTTGCTGGGCAAGTGGAGGCTTCCGAGAGTCTGATTTGTCTCCATACAGGTTTCCAACCAATCCTCCTCTTTTCAGATCCTCCCAGCTGCATGAATCAGCTCGCTTCTTGTGGCCTCTGTCCAGGAAGAAACCTAGGTTTCAGCTTTCTCCATTCTGCCAAGTCTGTTAACATCCATTCATGATGTTCCTGTTTTCCACAATTCTAATAACATCTCTTGGTTTGCTGCTGTCTCCTCTACTATATCTTTATACTTGTGGGTTTATAAATGTTTATTCCTTTCCTGTCGGTTTATTGGAGATTTGAGAGGTGGTAGGGACGTTCGCATAGGTTTGACTAGGAGGTGGCGCAAGTGGGTGGTGCTCAACTGCTAACCTAAAGGTGGGCAGTTTGAAGCCACTCAATGGTGCCATGGAAGAAAGTCCTGCAAATCTGCTTCTGTAAAGATCAGAGCCAAGAAGACCCTGTGGGTTAGTTCTATTCTGCAGCACGTGGTGTTGCTGTGGGTCGGAATGGACTCGACAGCAGTGGATTTGGTTTACAGTTTGGAAGTATACTCTTGTTTTTGGTATATGTGCCAAAATGTGGAGGCTAATGATTGCTACCTATTAATGGTTATTTAATTTAAAAATATTAAACTGCAAAAAAAGAAAGAATTCCACAAAGAAATTAGACACCGTGATTCAATAGAATATTTAGGATTTCTGATATATACTTTCAACTTGAATATTTGTATTTTCCGTTGTCAATTAATTACTTAGAAACAATCAACAAAGTTCTTGGAGTTTTCTGGGAAGATGGTCTTGTCCTTAAAAATGAGCATCTTTAAAATGCCGGTGTCAGCAGCTTATAAAGACAATGCTCTACATTCTACCTTGGTGAGTAGTGTCTGGGGTCTTAAAAGCCTGTGAGCGGCCATCTAAGATACTCCACTGGTCTCATCCCTTCGGGAGCAAGGGAGAATGAAGAGAACAGGATACAAGGAAAAGATTAGTCCAAAGGACTAATTGTCCACAGCTACCAAGGCCTCCACCTGACTGAGTTCAGTACAGCTAGATGGTGCCCGGCTACCACCACTGACCGCTCTGACTGGGATCACAACAGAGGGTTCTGGACAGAGCTGGAGAAGGATGTAGAGCATAATTCTAACCCACTAAAAAAGACCAGATTTACTGGCCCAAAGGAGACTGGAGAAACCTCGGGAGTATGGCCCCCAGACACCCTTTTAGCTCAGGGGTGAAGTTACCTCCGAGGTTCACTGTTCAGCCTGAGAGTGGACAGCCCCGTAAAACCAAATGAGACTAACGAGGTACAGGAGTCCAGTGACAAGGGCCAGAAGGCAGAAGGGGACAAGGAAGCTGGTGATAGGGAACCCAAGGCAGAGTAAGGGTATTGTTGATGTGTTGTGAGATTGTTAACCATTGTCATAGGGCAACATTTGTAGTAACTGTTAAATGAGAAACTTTTTTGTTCTGTAAGCCTTCATCTTAAGTGAGAATAGCAGCACAATTGGAAGAGCATAGTCAATGTCACTGAACTGTGCATGTAGAAATTTTTGAAATGGTGTATCTTTGGCTATGTGTATTTTCACCAAAAAAAAAAAGGTTGAGAAGTTAGAGGGTTAATATGTTGTGGGGTTGTTAACCAATGTCATAAAACAACATGTGTACTTCTGTTTCATGAGAAACTATTTGTTCTGTAAGCCTTCACCTGAAGTGAAAAAAAAAAAAAAAAAAAACTTTAGAAAAAAAAAAAAGTGCCGGTGTCGGTGTCAGAATTAATTAGCTGCATTGCCCACCTAACCAATTTATAGGCCAAAATGACATATTCACTTTAGGCTTACGCTGTTATAGCTGGCTTTTAATATAAAGATAATGATGTTTGCAGCTGAATTGTCAATCCTCGCATATTTAAATCCATTTAATAACAGCTCTATGAGGCCATAACATAAAGTGAGAAATGGCTCCCGGTGTTACTCGTTTCCCAGATGTACAACACAAAGAACATTGTCAGACTAGAGACTAGAAGGTTCGATTTCAACACTAGTAGTTGTGGTATCGGGGGCTGGTGGTACTGGCGTCTAGATGGGAGGGAGGTAGCAAAACCTGAGATTGCATGGTAGAAGACAAGGATCAGAATTAATAAAGAGCTTATTAAGTTGGAAATAAACAAGTCACAAAATGCAGAACTTCATAGAAACTAAGAGTTGGAACAGACTCTGAAAATAATCTTTTCCAAAACCAGCATGTTACAGATGAGGAAATGAAGGTCCAGAAATGTCGAGTGAGTGGCCCCAGGTCGCAGTGCTGGTTATTAGCAGATGTTGTTCTAGAACACAGGCCTCCAGATGCCCAGCCGAGTGTCCTTTCTAGTGCCATCTGCTTCATCCGGGATAAAAGGGTGCCATCCCCGGGGAAGAAGGCAAGCCGACTGCCAAGTTTGCTGTCCGTTTTCTTCTCTGTGTACCTAAGTCTTCTTCCTTCTCCAAGGTCCAGCTGAAATATGGCCTCCATCAAGGCTTCCTAGCAGATTTCTGCCCCCACCCCCTCCCTGGGATCTTCATTTCTTCTGTACTTCTGTCCCTCTGCCTCCCCCACACTCTCGTCTGGCGTCTCAGATTTGTTTCTCTGCGTGGTTGTGTCTCCAAATGTGGGTAGTCTGCTTCCTCAGCTGGATTATGCTCCTTTGGAAGGCATGACTCTGTCTCCGTGTTTCCCCCAAAGTGTTTAGGATGGTGCTCGACTCTGAAATTAGAGGCACTCAGCTCCTGTTGGATTGTTGGAAAGTCTGGCTGGTTATGTACACACTGAGCAAGAAAAGCTCCTCAGCGTCACAGGAAGCATTCATTGGAGCTGCAGCTTAGAAAACAAGCGTAATGAGAAATGAACAGTAGAGCGGCAACTAAGAACCAAAAGACTCGGTTTTATTTTTTAGCCCTTGTCGGACGATTTTCAGGGTTCTGCCAAACACTGTGTTATTCTTTTTTTAAAAAAGAAATTACCTGAAAAGGGTGTGTTTAAAAAGAATAACATTTTATGACACAAGGATAAACCCCAAACCAAACCAGTTGCCGTCCAGTCAGCTCTGACTCATGGCAACCCCACATGTGTCACACTAGAAACGTACTCCACTGGGTTTTCAATGGCTGATTTTTCAGAAGTAGATCATCAGGACTTGCTTCTAAGGCACCTCTTGGTGGGCTCGAACTTCCAACATTTTGGTTAGCAGCTGATCATGTTAACCATTTATACCTCCCAGGAACTCCATGACGTATAGATGGTATGTAACTAATCCTGTTCTCTAGACACAGAAGTCAGAGCATCATATATGGTTGTTGAGTTTGTTTGTTGTCGAAGGGTGCCTGGTCAAGGGACACTGGTGGTTAACATCCAGCTGTAGCGACCCTGTAGGACAGCGTAGAACTGCCCCGTAGGGTTTCCAAGGAGTGACTGGTGGATTCGAACTACTAACCTTTTGGTTAGCAGCCGAGCTCTTAACCACTGTGCCACCAGGGCTCCTTGCTCTGCTAGTCTCTGGAATTGGCTTAGGAAGGAGCACTTTTTCTTCACTCAAAGGGGCCTTCTTTGGTTGAAATGGCAGGTGCTTTTTTATGTATGTATTACCACAATAACATTTTTAAAGGGGTTGGGGAAGCTTTTCTGACTGACTTTTCCATAGTGGGCACTTTCTAAAATGGTCTACCCAGAGGGGGTGCTTTTTCCTAATTATTACTAAGGCATCATAGAGACAGCCCTACTGAAGGGGTGGACTTGACTAAAGGTCAGAAGGAACAAGCACAGACATAGACAGTGGCTTGCCCCCTGGCACACACCAACGTGAAGAGGTTAGAAGACAGACATCAGGAGGGATGGAGCAGTATAAAAAGACCTAAGAGGAATTGTAGAAGGACCTATGATTACCTAGCTTGGAGAAGAGAAGATGGGATAGATATTAAAAGACGTTAAAAAGAAAAAAAACAAAAATGAACTCTTTCAAAGCTTAGAGTGACTCGTTCTTTAGTTTCATCCTGAAGGGAACAAGAGGTCTTTATTGGATAAACCCAATCATTTCCTGACAATGAAGACTATTAACATCAGAGGTTGTGGCATTTCCTTCTCAAGAGACTTTATAAAATGGGATACATTCCCACTTGGGAAGCGTGTAAGCTGAGCCCGCCTGTAGATATTAGAGGGTTAACTAAAGGTCTGTAAACGTGAAGGATCTTTTTGTTCATTTCTAGAGAAAAGGAAGTCTGGGAGGCCCTTGACATTTGTGGAGGCTGTGTTCTAGAGTCTTTTCCAGTGGGGAGATTGCTGTCCCCACAATTACAGTGCAGAGAGCTGATGGAGATAGCCGGGGCAGTGGGTCCAGGAAGTAGGAGCTTATTAGGCTAGTACGAATATCTCTCTTTTCAAAAATGTTTTAGTCTCTTTGCTTTTGCTCTCTTACCCACCTTTTCCTGCTGTAAAAATCTAGTTTCCCCAAGGCCAATCTCATTTTGTTTCTTGCTGATTGAATGTTTAATAAATGGTAACTACGGTTTTTACCTTGTGAATCCCCTGTTCTGGGCACGGTGTTCTTTCCTGTTCTGGAACACGTTCCTTACCTCTTCTTATATTCATTTATTTTTATGTTCACTCAACAAGTATTTATTATAGTCATGTAGGTGTCAGTAACTGTACTGGTTATTGGGGAGTAAATGATGAATCCGATCTTGCATCCCCAGTCTGTAGCAGTATTTAGGAGGAGCTCAGCATATGTCCAGTGGGGAAAAAAAGTGTGTAAATAAATGGTTTAATGAAGTGCAACCCTAGAGATGCTTTGTGTCTAGATTTATGAAATGATTATGTGAACAAAATAGTATGTATCTGAAAGTCACTAGCTTGCAGCCTCCCGGTGAAGGAGACGTCGTTTTGGGCAATAAATAATCCTATACATATACCCAAAAAAGAAAAAAAGCCTCCTTTTGATTTGCACTGATTTGTGCCTTTCATTACACTAGACTTTTGTTTGTAGGGCTCTGATTTAAATCCTCATACAAGTGATTGTGGTAAGTGCAAGTGAGTGCGAGTGGACGCTGTAACCGTTATGGGGCTGAGTAACAGACTGTAAAACAATCAAGCCGGCGTGGCTCAGAGAGAGAAAAGGAAAAGCTGGTCTTTAGGTTATATTTGTCTTTAGGATTCCTGATGTACTTGTTAACCATGGCGATATTCTCTACATAAGCCATGCCTGTGTGTACCAAGAAAATTTGATTATAAAATGTTTTTAAGATCTACCAAAGTCAGATGAACTGTTTAAAAATTTTTGATATAAATTTTGCAGTTTTAATAAACACTTAAAATTAATGTACCTTAAAAATAGGGGAATATCGGATCAATGACCTAAATATAGAAGCTAAAATGATCAAATTCTTACAAAAAAACGTAGGAGTCATGCTTCAGGACTTAGTTTGTGACAATGGATTCTTAGATATGATACCAAAAGCGCAAACAACAGAAGTCATAATAGATAAATTGGACTTCATGAAAATTAAAAAAAAAATTGTGCATCAAAGGACTTTTTTGACAAAGAGACAATGTACAGAATGGGAGAAAATATTTGGGAGGCATATATTGGATAAGGGTTTAATATTCAGAATATATAAAGAACTCCTACAACTCAACAACAAAAAGACAGACAACTCAATTTAAAAATGGCAAAGTACTTGAATAGACATTTCTCCAAGGAAGACGTATCAATGGCCAATAAGCACATGAAAAGATGCTCAACATAATTAGTTACTAGGGAAATGCAAATCAGCACTACGGTGAGATACCACTTTACGCTCACTGGGATGGCTATGCTCAGAAAAGCAGAAAGCAAGTGTTGGCCAGGATGTGGAGACATAGGAACCTCATCCATTGCTGATGAGAAGAAAAATGGTACAGCCCCCGGGAAAAACAGTTTGATGGTTCCTCAAAAAGTTAAGCATAGAATTACCGCTGACCCAGCAGTTCCGCTCCTAGGTATATACCGGAAAGAATTGAAAGCAGGACTGCAGACAGGTACTTGTATACCGATGTTCATTGTAGCTCTATTCACAATAGCCAAAATATGAAACCAACTTAAATGTCCATCAACAGATGATTGGATACACAAAATGTGGTGTATACATACAATGGACTATTACTCAGCCATAAGAGAAATGAAGTTTAGATGCATACAACATGGATGAACTTTGAAAACATTATGATGAGTGAAATGTCAGTCCCAAAAGGACAAATATTTTATGACCCCACTTACGTGTAATATCTAGAATAAGCAAATGTGTAGAGACCGAAGTTTATTAGTGGTTACCAGGGGTGGGAAGGAGGGGAAAAGCGTGTTATTATGTAAGGGACACTGAGTTTCTGTTAATAGTGATGGAAAAACTTGGAAACGGATGCTGGTGATGATTGTACAACATGATGAACATAATGAATGTCACTAATTGTACGTGTAAAAAATGTTGACATAGCAAATGTTATATATTTTTTTTACCTCAATAAAAAAATAATACTAGGAGGACAGTAAATAAAGAGATAATTTGTTACAAAGTATAGATAGCTTCAAGAACCTTGATCAATTAGGTGAGAAATTGATCTAAACAGCTTACAATAGAGTCTAAAAATACACCTCTGCTATGTATAAAAAATAATAACGTAGTCAAATTGGTAAACAGACCTGTGGGAGATGTTTCTTTTTCTTGTCAAAGACTTGTAAATTAAAATAAAATGAAACTAGCCTACCAGGCTAAGAAGCTATGACAGGCCACAGCCTCGTGTACCCTGAGACCGGAAGAACTAGATGATGTTGGCTATCACTACCGACTGTTCTGATCAGGGCCACAGTAGATGAAGCCGGATAGAAGGGGAGAAAAACATGGAACAGAACCCAAACCCTTAAAAAGTCCAGACTTACTGGACCATTTGAGACGGGAGGACTATCTGAGACGATGCCCCTGAGATACTCTTTAAACCTGGAATAAAAACTATCCTCTGAGGTTACCTTTTGGTGAAATAACAGATTAGCACACAAAATAAAGGATATTACCTGTGAGTGTGGGGCTGCTTGAAAAAAAAAAAACATCTAAATGAGATAAAAAACATCTAAATGAGCAAAGATGAGAAGACAAAGGGGGGCAGGGAAACTAGAGGACTGGAAACAGAACAACCAGAACGCCATTAAAGAGAATGTGGACACATCGTGAAGAATGTAACCAATGTCACTGAACAACTTGTGTGGAAATTATTATGTGGGAACCTAATTTGCTGTGTAAACTTCTACCTAAAAATGCAATAAAATATTATTCAAAAAAATAATAAAATAAAAATGAGATACTAGTTTACTTCTGCTTGATTATGAAAATAATTGAAAAGTTAATATCCAATGCTGATGAAGCTGTGGTTAAATTAGTGAATTCAGATACTGCAAATAGCATTGTTATATGAGACAGCACTTTCAAAAAACGTTGTCAAGAGCCATAAAAATATTTAAATCTTTTATTTGGTTAATCCTTCTGTAAACATTTAATCCAAGCTAATATTTCCAGAAAGGGAAATATTTGTATTTTAAATAACTAAATGTACATGTCTACCTCATTTATTTATAATAGTTTAAAAAAAAAAAAAAGGAAACAAACTAAATATCCAACATTAGGGGAATGGTTAACGAAGGAATGATGTATTCGCTGAGATAATGTTCTTCATCCATTAAGAGTGATTATAAAGGCTTGGCTTCACACTATTAAATTACTTATGAAATAAGTGAAAATCACAGATATTTACTATGATGGCAAATTTATAAATTGTGTATGTACGCTTATGGATAACTAGAAAGAGATACAAAATGAAGAGTGATTTATATAGGTGACGCTGGTGGACAAATATTTTTCTTTACTTTTTAATCTTAATATTGTGATAATCTTATGCAGTAAATTGCAATTTTAAGTACTATTATTGAAATTATTTATGTTAACACTATTTGTGTAAAGCAGTCACAGTGTAAATCTATCAGATTCTTAGCTGATGCTGTTTACCTGGGATGAAACTGGTGCAATCCCACCATAAATGGCAAATTATTTGCGGAAACAGCGTTCAGGAGAGTCAGAAGTGGGACAAATGAGATTTTATTTTATGTTTAAGGAGCCCTGGCGGTGCAACACTTAAGAGCTTGGCTGCTAACCAAAAGGTTGGTGGTTCAAAGCTGAGTAGCTCCGTGCCAGAAAGACCTGGCAGTCTGCTTCCATAAAGATTACAGCCTAGAAAACCCTGTGGGAGGTTCTGCTCTGTCACATGGGGTTGCCAGGAGTGGAAAATCTATTCAAAAAAACAACAACAGCAACAGTTTTATGTGATGTCCTCCAAGTTTCCGAACTGAGAATGAGAATAGTGGACCCTCGTTCACAGCTGGTTCAGCCCCTTCCCCCACCATCTGCTGCAGTGACCTGTCTCTTTTATGTAACAAAAAGGGTGGTTATCTGGCCTGTCTTTAAATTTCTCAAATGACAGGGAATGTGTGACCTCCCAAGGCCACCCAATTTTATGTTTGTCCAGCGGTAATTAATTTACAGATCTTTCTAATATTGAGCCCAAATTCTCCTCCCTGTAAGGTTTCCTCAGTGGACCTCTTTCTGGCATCTAGAGTGACAGTAAAATCTAACCTTCTTGCAAATGATGTTTTTCAAATATCTGAAGGTAAGTATTTACCAATTAAGACTCCCCCACAGGAATATCCTGCTACCCTAGTTCCTTTCACTCTCCTCAGATGCTGTGTTTTTCAAGCCCTCTATTTTTGCTAACCATGATCCTGTCTGTCTGATAAATATCCCTCTTAAGGTAAAACCCAAAAAAACCCATTGCCATCCAGTCGATTCCGACTCGTAGCGACCCTGTAGGACAGAGTAGAACTGCCCCATAGGGTTTCCAAGGAGCAGCTGGTGGATTTGAACTGCCGACCTTTTAGTTAGCAGCCGTATCTCTTAACCACTGTGCCATCAGGGTTTCCTGTTAAGGATAAGTCCCCCCCTTCTCTGTGGGTTCACTTTCCTCGGTTTCAGTTACCCCCAGTAACCGCGATCTAAAAATGTCAAAAGAGTAGTGTGATGAAATCTCACACCGTCCCTCTGGGGAACCACATTCACATAACTTTTATTACAGTATGTGTACTGTTATAATTGTTCTATTTTATTATTATTGTTGTTAATCTCTTACTGTACCTAGTTTATAAATTAAACTTTATCATGGATATGTATGTGTAGGACAAAACATAGTATATGTAGAGTTTGGTACTATCCGCGGTTTCAGGCATCCATGGGGGCCTTGGGACGTATCCCCTGTGGATAAGGGGGAACTGCAGTACTGACAAAAATTTCTAGGTGGAATATTTTTGTCTCGGAAGTGCCAAACAGGCTTATTTCTTTTGCGGAGATTGAAGTTGATGGCAAGACAGGGAACGAGCAGTGTGTATAATCCTTTTTTCCTGAGAGATGAAAAGCAGAGGAGTGTCATGCGTGAACTGGAAACATGGAGACTTGGATCCCTGACTCCTTGCTGCAGGCAAAAACGAAGTCTGTGTGCTTGTAGACAGAAAGTCACTTTTCTTCACCATTTTAAATCTAAATTTAGGTTGTATTTAAGGACAATTTAAAATGTTTGGTGAGTTATTTAGATGTTAAGTGAATACTAATAACTGTGATTACTTAGTAATGGAATGTATGTGCCTGTTGGGTGTTGCATAACTTCTCACAACGTAGAATCAGATCGAGCATCGCCACCCTCATTCCCTGTCCTGTGTTAGTTTTAGCCTGGCACTTGCTTCTTATCACAGAAACTGCCAAAATCAAGCTTTGTAAACATGTGACATAATCGAAAGAAATGTAGCATGATCTAATGTTGAAACTGTGAACCAACTCAAGCTAGTAGTTCGCGAGGTATCTCACAGATAAGGAGTATCACTGTTTTGCTCAAAAATTTTGGGGACTGTGGCTCTAGGTCAGTGCTTCTCAGATTTTAAGGTGCATGTGAATCTCCTGAGGATCTTGTTTGGACCTCACTACTTAATAAATGGAGTTTCTTT
>NW_004444028.1:9586347-9592993 GCF_000243295.1 Trichechus manatus latirostris | reverse complement strand
GGGGAACCACATTCACATAACTTTTATTACAGTATGTGTACTGTTATAATTGTTCTATTTTATTATTATTGTTGTTAATCTCTTACTGTACCTAGTTTATAAATTAAACTTTATCATGGATATGTATGTGTAGGACAAAACATAGTATATGTAGAGTTTGGTACTATCCGCGGTTTCAGGCATCCATGGGGGCCTTGGGACGTATCCCCTGTGGATAAGGGGGAACTGCAGTACTGACAAAAATTTCTAGGTGGAATATTTTTGTCTCGGAAGTGCCAAACAGGCTTATTTCTTTTGCGGAGATTGAAGTTGATGGCAAGACAGGGAACGAGCAGTGTGTATAATCCTTTTTTCCTGAGAGATGAAAAGCAGAGGAGTGTCACGCGTGAACTGGAAACATGGAGACTTGGATCCCTGACTCCTTGCTGCAGGCAAAAACGAAGTCTGTGTGCTTGTAGACAGAAAGTCACTTTTCTTCACCATTTTAAATCTAAATTTAGGTTGTATTTAAGGACAATTTAAAATGTTTGGTGAGTTATTTAGATGTTAAGTGAATACTAATAACTGTGATTACTTAGTAATGGAATGTATGTGCCTGTTGGGTGTTGCATAACTTCTCACAACGTAGAATCAGATCGAGCATCGCCACCCTCATTCCCTGTCCTGTGTTAGTTTTAGCCTGGCACTTGCTTCTTATCACAGAAACTGCCAAAATCAAGCTTTGTAAACATGTGACATAATCGAAAGAAATGTAGCATGATCTAATGTTGAAACTGTGAACCAACTCAAGCTAGTAGTTCGCGAGGTATCTCACAGATAAGGAGTATCACTGTTTTGCTCAAAAATTTTGGGGACTGTGGCTCTAGGTCAGTGCTTCTCAGATTTTAAGGTGCATGTGAATCTCCTGAGGATCTTGTTTGGACCTCACTACTTAATAAATGGAGTTTCTTTTGTCCCAAGAGTACTGTGAAAAAAATTACTGAGCTACCTGGGGCACCATGAACTAAGACCATTTGGAAACCTCGGGTCTAAAGTATTGTTTCAAAAAGAGCAACATAAGAATATATTGTAGTTTCAAAGAACTTTGGGAAATGCTGCATGGGGTATCCTCCTTTGAAGGAGACAGGTTATAGGCAAGTGGTCTGGAGTTCTTGGCAGTCCCATTAGGGGCCAGGAGTACCAAGAGAAAGTAGGAGAGATGGCCAGACATGTGTCCCAATGAGAATTAGGGAGTCCTTTAGTAGACTCCACGGGAGAAAGATGTGGCAGTCTGCTTCCAGAAAGATTACAGCCTTGGAAACCCTATGGGGCAGTTCTACTCTATCTTATAGGGTAGGTATGAGCCAGAATTGACTCGATAGCAACAGATTTTAGTAGAGTAAGCATCAGGGTACCTGTTGATTTGTCCCAAGCTAAGAGGAAAAACAATTCCAGAGATCAGGCTTCTGATATAATGTCACTGGCTGGACTGGCTTAGGGTTGGAAGTGGGCTGAGCCTATGAATCAAAGCTCTTTAACAACTACAGTTTAGGAAGCGGGCATAGATGCTTCAAATAAGAAGAAGAAGAATGGCAACAACAGTAGTAGCAATTACAATAATAATGACAATTATACGAAAGTTTATTATATTCCAGTCACTATTTTAAGTGCTGTGTGTGCATTAACTTATTTATATCCTCAGATTCATTCACTCACTCTATAAACATTTTTTGAATCAAAAAACCAAACCAAACCCATTGCCGTTGAGTAGATTCCAACTCATAGTGACCCTATAGGACAGAGTAGAACTGCCGCATAGGGTTTCCAAGGAGCGAGTGGTGGATTCGAACTGCTGACCTTTTGGTGAGCCGCTGAGCTCTTAACCACTGCACCACCAGGGCTCCACTATGAGCAAAGTACTACGAAAAAAATAGATAAAAGCCCCTGTCCTTTTAAAGTTTACTTTCAGTGAAGGGAAGGAGAGAATAATCCATTAAAATATATATAATAAAATAAACTACACGTAGTAAATTAGAAAGTGAGAACTCCTGTGGAAAAGGAAAAAAGTTGAGGGTAAGAGAGCTCAGGAGTGCTGGGGTTGTAGAGTTCAATTTGTCTTTATTAAATAGAGAAGCCAGGCTAGGTCTCACTGAGGAAGCGAGATTTAAGAAAATACTTGAAGAAGATGAGTTAGCAGGCAGATATCTAGGAGAGGAGGGGTGCTGGTTGTAGGAACAGCCAGAGTGGAGGCCCAAATGGAGGAGTGTGCTTTTTGCACCCATGAGCTAAAGCTGGCAGGGTGAATGAGGGGGAGTGTAGGAGATAAAATCAGTGTGCAACAGCACGAGGAAGCACGTAGTAGGACATCATATGCCATTGTAAGGACTTGAGCTTCTACTCTGAATTAAATGTAAAGTCATTGCACAATTTTGGTCAGAAGAGTGACTTGTTCTCACCATATTTGAAATGGATCACTCTGGCAGACACTTTGAGAATAGACTCGTGGCATAGAAAGACTAGGAAGCTTTTGAGATAATGGTGGCTGAGACAAGGGTGAAAGCCATGGAGGTTAGGAAAACTGGTCAAATTCTTACAGTGACCAAAAAAAAAAGTAGCTGCTGAGGCTGCTTATGTACAACCAAACACCTCATGGGATTTGGTTCTTTGGTTTTGAGGTTTAAGGTCATGGTTTCATGGGACATCCCAGTTAATTGGCCTAATAATGTGTTTAGTGCTTCTGATCTCCCTCCTACTTCATTGCGTAGTGCCTGGAATCTTAAAAGCTTTCAAGCAGCCACCCAAGGCACAACAGTTGGCTTCTATTTACCTGGAGCAACAGAGAAAGGAGAGTCAGCAATAGGAGGAGGATATGGAATGTGTGGCTAATGGCCTCCATGAACAACTGCCTCATAAGACCAGAAGAACTGGATGGTGCCCGACTACCGTTACTGAACATTTTGATCAAAGATTCTGTAGGAGAATCCTGATGAAAATGGGAAAAATGCAGAACAGGATTTCAAATTCTCATGACTCCAGACTTTCTGGAACCATGGAGGGTGGATGAACCCCTGAAACTGTTGCCCTGAGATTATCTTAAAACCTTAAACCAAAAATATCCCCTGAAATCTTCTTAAAACCAAATAATAGTTTAGCTTAACTAGTAAAAAAAATGTCTGCTTTGAGCATTATGCTCTTTTAAGAACTATTTATATGGGATCAAACTGACAACAGCAACTTGAAAGATTAGGGGCAGCGAGTTTATGTTAATGAGGGAGGAACACCTTGAATGGTTGCACAATTCAAAGAATGTAATCAATGTCACTAAATTGTACATGTAGAAACTATTGAACTGGTATGTGTTTTGCTGTGTATATTCTCAACAACAACAATAAATAAATAAAATTTAGAGAAAAAAAAGCAGTCAAATTCTAAATTTAAGTTGAAGGCTCAAGTAAATTGTTATTTTTCCAGGATTACCAAGTGGAGGATCTGGGATTTGAACACAGACGGTCCAGACTCAGTGATAACTCTTACACACAGTATAACCCAACCAATAAAAAGAGATTGTGAGAAGACAGGCATAAACTCAATAAAAGACAGCACTTTCTACTAATTATGCTGGTAAGGCAGTGATTTTCTATGATTGGAGGGGTGTGAGTCAAAATTGGAAAGCCATATGTCTGTGATGAGTAAGGGAGATTCATGCATGAGGGGGTTTAAGAAAGTTAATTTTAGGTCCCCTCTGACGCTCAATTTCTATGATTTCAAATACAGAATGATGCATGATATACTGTTTGCCAGTAGAACTTGACAACTCTAATAATTATTACTATTTTGAAAACCGTTTTCTTGTCTTCATCTCACGTCCCGGGTGTAAACAAATGCTAAATTTGGCCTGTGTTCTCAAAGAAAGGATGAAAACTTGATGTATCTGACAAATCTCTTTGTGACTCAGAAGGAACCCGTGGAATTATCCTTTTCAATGAAAATTTAAAACATTTACATGTTTGCAGTGTGACCAATGCTACTAGACAGAATTTTGGGATATAAACTCTTAAAATAACAGCTGATAGTCACAGTTTAGGATTATCCAGAATCATCGCACAAAGCCCTTCGGTATTCCTGTAGGGGTCTTGCATGATTGTTCATACCTTCTAGTTGCTGTCTTCTGAATGTGTGTGTTCCTGGCATTCCGCTAGAGTATTACGTTAGCATTTCTGTTTGTGACTTGTACATGACCCTCTTCCTGCTATTGCTGTGGGTTGGATGTGATGGTGGGTGGCCCCAAGGTATGACTTCTTCTGAATATTTTTTTAATGTTCTTTACCTTAATGTCAAAGTGTCTGAACAAACACCAGCTGGGGGTGATGCTTCCTGCGGCTAGTAATATAGAGCAAGTCGTAGAATCTACAATACGTCTAGGGCATCCAGTGGGGGCAGGAACTAAGGCCATCTGGGAAAACTTTTTGGGATATTGCCAGTTATATTAAGAAAAGATCCGAATGACTAGATGGATGCATACAGTTTGGTGGAATGAGAAGAGGAGGAAGCAAAATGAGGTTGAAGTAGAGCCTGACAATTGAAAAGAAACTGTCAGGACTTCTAATTTGGAAGGAAGGCTCCCAACCTCTCTCTGAGGGTGGGAAGTTGTAGGTTAGTACGCCTCACCTGGATCGGAGTGTACCTGGAGTCGTGTTGGTTAGTCTTTTTAAAGAAGGAACATTAAACTCAAAAAGAAGGAGGAAAAATACACTGCCATATAGAAGGGAATCTAGGATAATGTCCCATTGGACTTGATTCTGTTCTTTAAAAAACCAGAAGTAAACCTGATTCTTTATAGTAGTGTGTGTGTGTGTGTGTGTGTGTGTGTGTGTGTGTGTGTGTGTGTGTGCACTTTCATCATGCAAGTGTTCTTAGACCTAACACAGAGAGCCATTAACTCCTTGAGGCAATTTACCGGTCTGCCGTAGAGCAGAAGTCCAGACCTCAATGGTGACTTCTTGTTATTTGGGACTGTTTGAATGGCATATCAAAGGAAACCCAAATCCACTGCTGGTCAAATCGATTCCGACTCATAGCGACCCTATAGGACAGAGTAGAACTGCCCCATAGGGTTTCTGAGGCTGTCCATCTTTACGGAAACAGACCGCCATGTCTTTCTCCCTAGGAGCAGCTGCTGGGTTCGAACTGCCAACCTTTTGGTTAGCAGCAGAGTGCTTTAACCACTGCACCATCAGGGCTCCTTACCAAAGGAAAAGAATGTCAAATAAGTTGCCTAAATTTCGTAAAGAAACCTCTTCTCCCTGGTGATTTTGCTTGGTATTTCTTTTGGAATACCATAGAAATACTAGATAGCACCAAGAACTTCAGGGCTGACACTTTACTTTTAGAAAAGCTGTGGCTTTTCTTTCGGGTTTTGTTTGATACCGGCAACTGATGTCTGAACCATGAAATCAGCCC
The DNA here is from genome assembly GCF_000243295.1 of Trichechus manatus latirostris. NCBI lineage: Eukaryota > Metazoa > Chordata > Mammalia > Sirenia > Trichechidae > Trichechus > Trichechus manatus. The sequence goes on along the minus strand of NW_004444028.1, from coordinate 9,587,554 downwards.
CTGTCCGTCTTACCCCTTGAGATACAAAATTGTCCTTCCACTTGGACTCTCGGTTTGATTCTTGGTGCGATTTTAATGAGTTCTTTTCTTTTTCGTTTTCTTCGTACGTAGCTGACAACCTATGTTCTCTCTCAGAATTTTAGGTCAAATTTTATAATTCCCAAAAATTAATTGTGGAAAAATTTTGCTTTATAACTGTGTACATGTAGAGATATAGCACCCCCTAGTGTATTAAGAGCCCCCAAAGATTTGATCTCATAAGCTAATGACAACAAACAGGAATGTGTCCGAATGGACATGGTTATTTGTAACTATTGCCGGTGGTATCACGACATCGCTTGTTTATGTCAGGGCGAGCATTTTTAAAAGTTATTAAAAATCATAAATAAACTAGAAAGATGGAAGTCACGTTTCAAATACTGAAACTAAAGTGAGAAGACTCATCCCTGATATTTGAACTGTTGGTGATATTTTAAGGCTGTGAAGTAGAACACTCGTCTGTGGTCATATTGCTCAATTTCTAAATTCCCTTCTCTTTTGGAAAATTTCAGCAGCATACTTAATTGTTTATGGAAAGCTATAAAACTGAACGTGCTTAGGATTTCTCTTCTTTTGGTGACTGTGATCCTGTGTTGCCCAACGAAACTGTAAACTGAAAATTATAGCTTCATTTCAGAGAGTGAGAGGACTTGTTCCAACAGATGGCATCCAAACACCGGTCTAAACTGTATGAGCACTGGTTGCTAATTGCATCTGTAAAACAATCCTTTTAACCAGAGTAACGCATTTGATCATACAGATTATAGCTCTACGCTTTTTGGTTTTTCAATGTGCGTTAACATTTTCTGCTCCACTGTAAGATTTAGTGCTTGCACAAACATCAGATTAAACAACAGAACAACAGTGACTCAGTTGTTTATAAGAAACATGCACAAGGGAGATAGGGAACCATGAACCACATTTTTTTAAGGGCAGCTATTGGAAAGAATGTTTGGGTTCTTCTTAGGTTACATGATAATGGGAAGAATGGGCTGGTCTCCTGTTCATCAAATTAAAACAGTGGAAGCTGTTAAAAGTTCTTATGGTAAACATATACTGTATTTATAAATATATCCCACTGTAAATAGAAATATATAAACTACATGGATATTTTGAATGAAAAGGAAGTGCAGGAGGCACATACTAAGAAAGGACTGTACTCTGAAAC
>NW_004444028.1:9583105-9584907 GCF_000243295.1 Trichechus manatus latirostris | reverse complement strand
CAGTAAACCCTCTCCAGAGCCCACTTTTTTTCCCCCTTAGTTTGAAAAGAATTCCAAAAGACTGGGTTTTCTGATTTTCAAGCCTACAACAGATTAGGAGGGTATGTGACTCATGGCACACACATAGCATGACATGTGAGGCCTCACTCTGAAGAAAGAATTGGAAAAACTATATTGATAAATCTGAGAAATCCTTATTAATTACAAAGGAAAAGACAGTAACCTGGACAGTCCCAGCAGATATCACCTTAACAAAAATGACCAAGGTTAACATCACCAGGAATAAGGCATATTGATATCATGAGCCCCTGATATGATGTGCTGAGAAAGGGCACAGCATTAACTTGCCAAAAATGTAGAACCTCGATATAATCACAGCAAAAGTCAGACAGATTGAAAGACATTCTACAGAATAACTGATCAGTAGTCATCAAATGTGTCAGGATAGTGACAGACAAGGGCAAGCTAAGGGTCTGTTAGCAATTAGAGATTAGACTAGGGAGATCCAAGGGCATAGTGGTTAAGGGCTCCACTGCTACCCTGAAAGTTGGTGGTTCGAACCCACCCAGTGGCTCTGAGGAGGAAGACCTGGCGATCTGCTCCTGTAAAGATTCTACTGTCACCTGGGATTGCTGTGAGTCAGAAGCAACTTGATGGCATACAACAACAACAAGGAGATAAAACAATTAAATTCCAAGTGGGATTCTGGGTTGAATCCTGGAACAGAGAAAGGACATGAGCGAGAAGACTGGTGAAGTTTGAATAAGGTCTGCAGTTTAGTTAATAGTATTGTAAGAATGTTCATTTCTTGATTTTGATAATGGTACTGAGATTGTATAAGAATATAACATTTTGTGGTCTCTTTGCACTACTCTGCAACTTTTAAGTAAACCTAAAGGTATTTCAGGATGCATCTTTTTAAAAAAATCTGACAAAACTCAAAGAATAGATTAGTCTGGGGCCGTTTGATTTAGGGGCAAAAAGCCCAGTTGCATACCTGAGTTATCTAAAATAACTTTTGATACTCAATATGATGAACCCAAGGGAGAGTTATTTTCAATATAATTTATTTAATAAATCAGAAAGCAAGTAATACAATTTAGAAACATTTATATAAAGGTTGTTAATACAAAAAAAATTGATAACATAAATGAGTACATTTTAATTATTGAGAGATCTATTTTTGGACACTTTTATTCACGAATGACGCTGTATAATGAACTGTTATTCTACCACAGGAACTTTTCCTGCTTGTGGGAAAACACTGGAATCCTCGCTCGATCCTCTACCCAAAGACAGATAATACAAATACAAATGTTGTGTAGATATCTGACATTATCCAGGTCTTAATTTGATCCTGTAATTTAGCAAAATTTGAAAACTGAGCAATAGGTTGAAGGAATTCCACCACCCTTTGATCCTAATAAGGAGCTGTGGTGGTGCAATGCTTGAGCACTCACTGAAAGGTTGGGGGTTCAAACCCACCATCTGCTCTGTGGGAGAAAAGACTTGGCGATCTGCTGCCTTAAAGGTTACAGACTAGGAGGCCCTGTGGGGCAGTTCTACTCTGTCCTCTGTAGGGTCGCTATGAGTTAGAATGAACTCCAAGGCACACAACAACAATAAAAACTATGGCACATAAGGTGTGCCTCAGAGATGGGGAAGGCTTAATATGCCCAAGGGAAGCCATGTGTAGGCATATTGTGGAGCCGAGAGGAGCCAAAGCTGGCCACAGGGGAGGGCTATGTGGGGAAGTTAGGAGAACTAAAATTGGTTACATGAGGCAAAGGGAGATTATGGAG
>NW_004444028.1:9580502-9581706 GCF_000243295.1 Trichechus manatus latirostris | reverse complement strand
GTCATTCAGTTAGTACATGGCGATGTGGTTTGACATAAGCTGTTTGAATGTAAGGCTTATTTTATTTACCTTTGCAGTTGTTCCACCATGAGACACAGTGTACTGTGCGAGGCTATTCTTATGTGCCGTCAAGTCGATTCCAACTCATTGCAACTCTCTAAGACAGAGAAGAGCTGCCCCATAGGGTTTCCTAGGCTGTAATCTTTACCTGAGCAGATCACCAGGTCTTTTCTCTTGTGGAGCAGCTGGTGGGTTCGAACTGCCGACCTTTCAGTTAGCAGCCGAGCATTTAACCACTGTGCCAGCTGGAATTGTTGCACAAAAGACTACAAATACAGCCAAAGAGAAAGCAAGAAAGGAAGCAATATACGTAATTTTTTTGAATAAAATTTGAAATTTTTAGGGCAGAATTCTCTATCTATTAATACTATTATTTGCTTCAAAATTGCCTTGGCTTCCCTGGACCTGAGCAAATTTCCAGTGTTGAAAATTAGGGATGCAGTTTCACAGTGATATCATTGTGAATAAACTTTTTTATTGCTATTTATAAAATAAAACAGCGGGAAGGCCTGCAAGAAAACAAGTTTCTAAATACTTAGATGTAAACTTGAATATTTGGGATCCATTATTGTTTTGCTTGATCTCAAGGCTGTATATACCAATGACATTAGCATCAGATTTGTCGTCACTATGACTGCTATCGCTGCAACACTAACAAATACTGGATCCCCTCTGCAGGACCCCTGTTCTGTATTCTCAGATTTGAACCTACATTTCATAGGGGTTTGGAATGGAATTAAATATGAACTTAGTTATTGCTAACTTAAAAAAAAATAAAAAGTCAGGACAAGACTGTATGTTTACTGCCTTCCATCATAAGCATTGCCTGTTTGGGATTCTTTAAGAATATAAGTGGTCGAAGTCTTTTAAAAAACGATCAGACAATTGTCTAAGTAGAAGTGGAGAAGAAAACACTGTTTACTTGCAGTCTAGAAAAACAGTGCTTCACAAGAAAGCAGAACTTATTCTGAATGATCTGTTGTGTCAGTACCTGTCAAATTAAAAAAATAAAATAAAAACAGTTATGTGTGAATGTAAGTACAGACTACCTATCACTGACCATTTTCTGGTAGTAGAATCTGCAAATTGCTTCCCTCACTGATTGGTCCTTCTAGGATGTAAGCCTCCTGGTAGCAACCACCAC
>NW_004444028.1:9576499-9577916 GCF_000243295.1 Trichechus manatus latirostris | reverse complement strand
TCTGTGTCCATTCATGGGTGTAGAAAACAAGAACATTTTATTCTTGTTCTGATATGTCCCATTAATACATGTTTATGGAATAAAATTGCCATGGTTATTAAAAGAGTCTGTGACATTCTCTAAAGAGTGAGGGGATTGCCTGCACAGCCTGGCTGAATTCCAATTTGGGTAATTACATTCTGCTGTCTGGTTACCTTAGAGATACTCTCTTTCACTCCGTGGTCCTCGAGATTGTTGAGCTCAGATGACGTATTCCTGTTGACCATCCCTAGTTTTAAATAATGGTGGCCGAAGTGTTCTTGTCTTTGGAAATGTACTTATTCTTAGACTTAAAATTCTGTACACATTTTGGGGTTTGTGATGTTGGTGGTTTGAACCTACCAGCTGCTCTGTGGGGGAGAGATGTGGCATTCTGCTTGGGTGAAGATGACAGCCTTAGAAACCCTATGGGGCAGTTCTACTCTGTCCTATAGGTTGCTCTGAGACAGAATTGACTCGATGGCAATGATTTTAGCTTTTTGGTTTCAGGACTCCTGGGTGGTACAAACATTTAAGCACTGGACTTACTAGCCGAAAGGTTGGCAATTCGAACCCACCCAGAGGACCTTGGAAGACAGGTCTGGCGATCTTCTGAAAGGTCACAGCCGTGACAACTCTAAGGAGCAGTTCCCTGCTGCACACGTGGGGTCTCCAAGAGTCAGAATCGGCTAGACAGCAACTAACAACAACGTGACTCAGTTTAGGTCTCGCCAAGACAGAGAAACCCGAAGGCAGGGACAGGTGGCCTTGGTTTCCTGTCTCTTTCTTAGCGTTTATCCTTATTTATAGAAACGTGTATTTTCCATTAATCTTGGTGGATCTGAACTAAGATTCTGCATAGCAGAACCACTTCCTGAAGAGCCGTTTATCCCCTAAAAACCTGTTGCCATCGAGTTGCTTCCAATTCACAGCGACCCTCGAGGACAGAGTAGAACTGCCCTGTAGGGTTTCCAAGGAGCGCCTGGTGGATTGGAACTGCCGACCTGCTGGTTAGCTGCGGAGCTCTTAGGCACTGTGCCACCAGGGCTCTGTTTGTCCCCTGTTGATGAGTAATTCTTCACAGGACTCTAGTCTGCAAGGAGGAAGCACAAAGGTCAGTGAGAAACAAGGTGGAGCCAGAGCAAGGAAGACCATGTTTACCTCCTTCTCCTTTTCCTCTTTCTCTGTGTTAAATGCAGCCCAAGTATTTACTGTGTGGGAGGAAGGGAGGGAGGGAGGGAGGGAAGAACGGAGGGAGGAAGGGAGGGAGGGAGGCAGTGAGGGAAAAGGAAAGAAAGGTTGGATGTGTTTCAAAGTAAATAAGAAAAGGGCTTAATTGTCTTTTTGGTTATCTCTTAGAAACTGCTCTAAAAAAATTTATCTGAAAGCCCCCAAATCC
>NW_004444028.1:9567646-9576399 GCF_000243295.1 Trichechus manatus latirostris | reverse complement strand
AGCTTCTCTTTTGGAATTGCTATTTTCTCTGTTTTGTTTTTTGGATGATTTTAAAATTGAATCTTTATGCCCTACCGTTACTTTGTGTGTGTGTGTGTGTGTGTGTGTGTGTGTGTGTGCGTGCGCACGCGCACGTGTGAATTAGGTGGAAGTTTACAGAGCAAATTAGATTGCTGTTGGATAGTTTGTACATCAAGTGCTTCATGGCCTTGACTTCGTTCCTCAAAACGTGTCGGCACTCTCCCCATCTCCACCCTGGGTTCCCTATTTGTTTTCGTCTTGATTTTCTCCTCTTTCCTGCCTTCTCATCTTTGCTTTTGGGCAAACGTTGCCCTTTGAAGCTCATGTACTTGTATGCCCTACCTTTGTACGCCAGCAGGAAATGAATCATCTTGGTGAATACTTATATTATTGAGAGTCAGAAGTTCATGGGTTTTGCTTCAAGGCTGACTCACTCTCGTGGTGCCATGGTGTCAATACCCCATTAAAATGCTGCATGGTACTTGAAATGTGAACAATGATCTTTATGTTCTCCCCACCCCAGGCAGTGTGATATTGTTGGAAGGACACTGACCTGGCCAGAAGAAGCCTAAAGTTGCAGCCTCAGCTTTGCTGCCAGCTGTGGAACTTTGGGAAAGTCGCTTTGCCTCTTGGGGCCTCAGTCTTCACTTCTGTAAAACAGTGATATTTGGGAGGATGGCTGGAAACAACAGGAATTGCAGCAACAACAACCAAAACTAAAAGACTAGATGACATATGCAACGACTCCATAAAAGGAAACAATCTGAGGAAATTTAGACATTTTCTAAGCATCCTCCCTTTCATATGAAACATTGAGAAAAACATATTTGTTTAATTTGTCTCATTCGATAGGGTTACATAATGCAGACAAACACTGATGTCAAGGTGAAGATTTGATTTTTTAAATCTCATGTATAAACCTGGTGTGCGGGCTTGAAAGTCATGAGACCTGTGGTCTGGTTCTTGCTGTTGGGTGGAGGCTGGCATTGCAGAGCCCCAAAGAGACTATTGGGACCATTAAGCCAGGCCAACCAGCCTTGCCCAAATACAGGGAGACAGAGACAATACAGCACAGTGGTTAGGAGCACGGGCTTTATAATCTCTGGTTTGTTCCTTATTAACACCGTGACTTTAGGCAAGTCATTTAACCTCCGTAGGTATCCACTCTTTCATCTGGAAAATGAGGATAGTAATGTCTTCCCATAGGGTTTTTATATGGATTACCAAAAAAAACCAAACAAACCAATTTTGACTCATAGCAACCTATAGGACAGAGTAGAACTGCTTCATAGGGTTTCCAAGGAGCGGCTGGTGGATTCGAGCTGCTGACCTTTTGTTTAGCAGCTGTAGGTCTTAACCACTGCCCCCTCCAGGGCACCTTGTAAGGATTACGTGGGTCAGTATTTGTTAAGGGTGCAATAAATGGCAGCAGTTGTCTCTGAGTCGGAGGGGTTGGGGCCATCATCTCAGACTTAGCGGCAAGAGCCCTTACTCCTTGTGATGACAGTCAACATCTATAGACTAGATTACAGACTTGCACATACCCTAACTCAATCCTGTCATCATAGTACACCTGGAAGCAAGGCAGCTATAAATCTGTTTTATGGATGAGGAAACTAAAGCTCAAAATCTAGATGATATATCTAAGTTCACTGGGTTATTAAGTGGCAGAGCTGGGGCTTAAACCAAGGTCTTCTGTCTCCTAAGCCTTAAACTTGGTCTGTTATGATGCTGGTTCTAACCAGTGCTAATGAGTCTGTGGGCCTAGCTTAGTGGTTTGTCTTGTTCGTTTAATTAATTCAAAGACTAGAAAAGCTGTAAGGACCCTTCCATGACTTCAGGTAAGATGTAAATTCCGAAAAAAAAAACTGAAACATAACTTTACCTTGAGAAGAAAGGTATGCTATTACTACACATGTAAATACAAAATTCAAGGTAATTCTGACCATTGTTTGGAAAATTGGGGTAGATAGTGAAATTAGACAGGGATACACAGTGGACACATTTTATTTCCTAAGCTGGGAGTGGATATAGGATAGTAGTTTGTTTGTTTGTTTTTTAAATACCTACTTGATATTTTAAATATTTCATAATAAACTTTTTTAAAAAAATTGGAAAGAAACCACACAAGCAAACATATTGTCACATGACGAAATTATTTTAATATTTTCATAACCTTATGTCAGAAATGTTTTAGATGTAAGTTTGTAATATGGTGGAAATTTCAGCACTCTGAAGAACCCATTTACATTCCCTGAGAGGCGTGACATTTCCCGTAGTTAATCTTGACTTTAAATTTGGAGCCATAAATCTATTTGTATTTCTCTTGGCTGAGATTGTGGATTTGACGGCAGGACCACTGAAAAAAAAATTAAGAAAGCCAGAACTTTTGTCAGAATATGTTGTCTTGTTTCTGAGCGGCTTATTTTGAGGAGTAAACAGTTTCAGGTCTCTGCTAGTCCAACAAAGGTACAAGTGGACGGAGCCAGTTAGTCAGGATCCTTCCAGCACTGCGGCCAGTGACATAAGTGCACATGTGTGCAATGGTTTACAGAACACTTTAAGGCACCTCAAATCGTAGGAGCCTTATAGAAACCCTGTGATGGACTTAATACTACAGCATTTTTACCACTCCTCAAGTTGAAGAAGCTAAGGGGCTAAGTCTAGGATCAGTCAGTTGGTGAAGTCTAGAGCCAGGAATGGAACCCACTTCTTTTCACTACAAAAGCCCTAGATAGTCTTACTGTGCTATACTAGCCTTCTCTCTGTTTGCAGCCCCCGTCAGGTGCTTTGTTTTCTACTTCTCAGCTCGTCACTTATGGAAGATTGGTATCACTCTGATGTTAGCTTTCACCTTTTTCAGTTTCAAAGACCTTGACCTCGGTCTTCCTGCAATGATTAAATGTGACTAGACACTCTAGAGTGTATCAAATGTCCATGGGTTTTGATGATCCTGGGGTGTTCGTACACTCTACTGTCATTCCTTGCAGCTTTTTCTTATAGTGACAGGAAAAGTAAATTGACTTCTTCATTGATGTTAGGAGAAATAGGGATATCAATGCAAACACTCCATCACACACCCCGCCAGAACAAAAACAACCACAATTTAAACTAATCAATGATTATGTGCCTCTCCTGGAGCCCAGGTTTCTGTCTGGTTCAGGTGAAGGCAGAGGAGTCTCTGCACGTTTTGTCTCAGCCTCTATAGCACATTGCCTTGCACACAGTTGGCGCTCAGTTGATTAATTTTACCTGTGTCCTTACGTTGTCTGGATTTCACCTGCTCCTCTGCTCAGGTAAAAAGCACAGTTGTGCTCCGATCAGCCAAAGTCATTAGTAAAAAGAAAAATATCTTCTATGATTTCCTGAAGTCAGTGAGATTATTTACACAGGGACCTTTTTCTTTCATACTTAAAAACTTTGTGCCATTTATCATTCTGAATGCCATTGCAAATGCCCACTCTCAATGTGAAATTCACTTATGAGATAATTAATTCATATCTTCCAGTTCCTTTTCTGGGAAATACGTTTTGGTCTTCTTAGGAGTTTATTAAATGGAGAAATAATGTTCTATTCTCACTGAAAATGCAGACCTTACTTTGAGAAAAATGAGCTTGGTGCTTTCACCTGCATGATTGCATCTAGTCCTCATCATTGACCCTGGGAGGTAGGTCTTTGTCCCAATTTTACAGAGCAAACAAACTCAAGAACATGAAGGAACTTGCCTCATCCTTGTTATACACCAGTAAGTGATGAGCAGGTGTCTCTGAATTTTTCCATGACATCACATCTTCTACAAGGATGAAAGGTAGGAGGGAAGGAATCATTTCACGTATTGTTCCTGCAGGAGCTTCTCCTCAGTTATACTGTTGAATGACCAGCAACTGCCTTAATGAGATATCCAGCTTGTGGCCCATTCAAAGTTTGTAGGTAAATTTGGAAGGTATACTGATGCAATGATACAGTATGGAAAGTAATCTGATTAAACGTTCTGAGAAATGAAAAAAAAAGGCTATCTTTCTATCTCTGTCTTTCTATCTTTCTATCTATCTACCTACCTACCTGCCTATCTATCTATCTTATCCATCCATCCATCCTCCAAGTGGTTCAGAATGAAGCTTAATTCAACTGGACGAACAGTTTTTTTTTGAGAACTTACCAGGCACCAACTAGTCTGAATACACACTAAGGGATTAAGGAGACCCAAAGGTGAATCATACGTGATTTATGCCCTTCAGGAAGTCAAGATTGGTTGAGGAAGACAGAAATCTAGAAATAGCGTCAATATAAGGCCAAACACTGATTTTTTTTTTCTTCCCATCTCTTAAACGCTGATCTTCACCAGGTTTCTATCCTCAGCCACTTCCTTTTCTTACTTCTTTACTTAAACCCCCTGCTGTCGAATCGACTCTGACTCACAGGGCCTCTATAGAAAGAGTAGAACTGCCCCATGGCGTTTCCAAGGCTGTATATCTTTATGGAAGCAGACTGCCACATCTTTCTCCTGTGTAGCAGCTGGTGGGTTCAAACTGCCAACCTTTTGGTTAGCAGTTGAGTGCTTAACCATTGCGCCACCAGGGATCTTCACTTCTTTACTTGCCCTAGATAAACTTATCTATTTTCTTTATTTCAGCCACCACATAATGAGTTGTGACTCCCAGATGTTTATCTGTCCTTGGTTCTCGTCTCCTATTTATAGCTGTCCTCTGGACATATCCAACTGTGTTCCTCAGCTATTTCAAACTCTATATATAAAAAATGGAAACTTCCTCCTTTTCATATTCTCTATTGGTTTGATGGCATCACTGTACATCCAGTTTTCCAAACTAGAAACCCCTAATGCATTATTTATCCACCCATCTCTACCCCATACCTCATGTTCGATTGTTCTGCTAATTTTATTTCCTAAATATAGCTTGAATTTGATCTTTTATCTGTACGCTCACAGCCGTGGTTTCAGTTCAACTTTTGTCATCTCTTACCTGGACTACTGAAATCATCCAACTATTGTCACAGCCTTTTCTTTCTTTCCCTTTCAAACCATCCTCTGCTCAGTTGCATGGTTAATCTAAAGTATAATTGATGACATGCCTTTCACTTGTCTAAAACTTTTCAATGGTACCCTCCTACCTCTTGGAATAAGTTCAGATCATTAGCATAGCCCAACCTGTTATTGACCTATTCTTTCCTGCCATTCCCTTTCTGCCAAGCACACTTTACTTTGGTTCTAGGCTAATATTCAGCTGGTATGCACAGATAAGACCATTGCCCATTCTGATTGGTCAGTACTCAGTCATACTGGTTGTTAAGTACGTTGAATATCACGCTTTCTTTAGTGATACTAAACTTTTTTCCACACTTATATTTTTATGCTTCAGTGCCCTTTGAATAATCCGTTTCATCCACCCAGAACATCCTTTCTTTCTTTCTCTACCTGGCAAATGAATGTTAATACTTTAAGACCCTGCTTAAATATCACCTCCTCTGTAACATCTTCCCTGCTTTTCTTCCACACAAGCAGACTTTCTGTTTCGATGGCCTTTCAAAAACACATTGTACATATTTTTGTTACAGCATTCATCATGTTATACTGCAAACATCACTTTAGAATTTGGGATTTTGTGTGTGTGTGTGTGTGTGTGTGTGTGTGTGTGTGTTATTGTACTTCAGGTGAAGGCTTACAGAATAAATAGTTTCTCATGAAACAGTAGTACACATATTGTTTTATATTGGTTAACAACCCCACAACATGTCCACCCTCTCCCTTCTCGACTTTTTTTTTGGTGAAAATACACATAGCCAAAGATACACCATTTCAAAAATTTCTACACGCACAGTTCAGTGACGTCAATTATGTTCTTCCAGTTGTGCTGCTATTCTCACTTTAGCTGAAGGTTTACAGAACAAAATAGTTTCTCATTAAACAGTTAGTACACATGTTGCCCTATGACAATGGTTAACAACCCCACTACACGTCATCACTGTTCTTACTCAACCTTGGGTTCTCTATCACCAGCTTTCCTGTCCCCTTCTGCCTTCTAGTCCTTGTCCCTGGACTGCTGTGCCTCATTAGTCCAGTTTTGTTTTATGGGGCTGTCCAGTCCCTGGCTGAACGGTGAACCTTGGAAGTGACTTCACCAGTGAGCTAAAAGGGTGTCTGGGGGCCATACTCTCAGGGTTTCTCCAGTCTCTTTCAGGCCAGTAAATCTGGTCTTTTTTTGTGTGTGTTAGAATTTTGTTCTACATCCTTCTCTAGCTCTGTCCAGAACCCTCGGTTGTGATCCTGGTCAGAGCAGTCAGTGGTGGTAGCCGGGCACCATCTAGCTGTACTGGACTCAGTCTGATGGAGGCCTTGGTAGCTGTGGTCCTTTAGTCCTTTGGACTAATCTTTTCCTTGTAGCATGTTCTCTTCATTCTCCCTTGCTCCCGAAGGGGTGAGACCACTGGAGTATCTTAGATGGCTGCTCACCGGCTTTTAAGACCCCAGATGCTACTCACCAAGGTAGAATGTAGAACATTGTCTTTATAAGCTGTGTTATGCCAATTGAGCTAGATGTTCCCCGAGACCATGGTTCCCACAGCCCTCCACCCAGCAATTCAGTCCCTCAGGGAGTTTGGATACATCTGGGGAGCTTCCATGACCTTTCCTTCTACAAGTTGTGCTGGTTTCAAAATTTGAGGTATTTTTGAGAAAATTTTTTAAATCTTCAGTGTCTAGCATAGCATTTGGTGCACTCATAAAACATTTACTGAATTGATGAATAAATGGATATAGAAGTTACATGAAATAGGATCCAAGCTTGATTTTGAAGACTAGATTAGAGATTGGGGTTGGAAGGCATTTCAGGATGGAAGACTGCCAAGAAGCAGGAAAGGTCAGTATGTTATGGAACAGTGAGCCTAAGTTTAAGGTGCAGTAGGTTATAGGTAAGGAGCCCTGGTAGGCAATGGTTAAGCACTCATCTTCTAAGTAAAAGATTGAAGGTTTGAACCCACCCAACGGCTCCACAGGGAAAAAGACCTGGTGATCTGCTCCCATAAAGATTACAGCCTAGAAAACCCTATGAAGCAGTTATACTCTGTCACATGGGGTCACTATGAGTTGAAATCTACTTGATGGCACACAAGAAAAACAACAGGTTATAGGTAGTAGTTTAAGGTATGTAGGTTGGGATTAAATGTGGAGGACTCTGATAACCACATTAAGGAGTTGGGACTGTATCCTATGTATACTGGGGAAGCCATCAGAAGACAGTGAACAAGGAAGTGACATTTTCCAACATGCTTTTCCACAGGACATCTCTGATAGCACGGGGCTATGTACATTGAAGACTGGGAGTCCTGTAGGTGGCCACAGTCCAAGAAGGGTCAGATGAAGAAGGCTGTATTGAAGTCTGTGAGAGTGCAGAGGTGGAAATGAAGATGAGATTCATTTTGGAGGCAAAATTGGCAAGATTTTGTAACTGATAAAGCATAGGGCTAAAGGGAGAGTAAGAGGTCAACTATAATTACAAAATTTCAAAACTGATTGATTAAGAGAGTAGAGATAGTGTATCACAGGAGTCTTCATAGACTTCGTGTTTGGTGAATCAAGAAAAAACAGAAGAACATAGATACTACCAGCTATAAGGAGCCCTGGTGGCACAATCTTAAGCACCTGGCTGCTAACCAAAAGGTCAGTGGTTCAAACCCACCAGTGGCTCTGTGGGAGAAAAGACCTGACAGTCTGCTCCCATAAAGATTATAGCCTAAGAGGATATTTCTACTGGTAGCACAGTGGTTAAGAGCTCGGGCTGCTAGCCAGAAGGTTGGCAGTTTGAAACCACCAGCTGCTCCTTGGAAATCCTATGGGACAGTTCTACTCCGTCCTGTAGGGTTGCAATGAGCCAGAATCAACTCTATGGCCGCATTTTTGTTTTTTATTTTTTATTTTTGGTATCTGTATGTGCTACAAGCTATACATGTATATAGTAGAGCACACAGAGGGCAAAGTTATGAAAACTCCTTAGCCATAACCACACACCTGGAGGGACTGAGACTGGGCTTGAGGGCTTAGGACCATAGTCTCACGGTAAGTCTAGGTCAATCTACATAACACAGTCCATCAAGACAATGTTCTACATCCTACTTTGGTGACTAGCAACTGGGGTCTTAAAAGCTTGCAAGCAGCCATCTAAGATACAACTATCGGTCTCTTCCCATCTGGAACAAAGAAGAGTTAAGAAAAGCAAAGACTCAAGGAAACAATTAGTTCAAAGGTCTAATGGACCACACAAACCACAGCCTCCATTAGCCTGAGACCAGAAGAACTAGATGGTGCCGGGCTACCACTACCAACTGCTCTGATCGGGATCCCAATAGAAGATTCTGGACAGAGTGGGAGAAAAATGTAGAACAAACTTCAAATTCATAAAAAGACCAGAGTTACTGGTCTGATAAAGACTGGTGGAACCCCCTAGACTGTGGCCCTTAGACATCCTTCAAACCTGGAACTGAACCCACTGCCGAGATCACTTTCCACCAAACAATAGACAGGTCTGTAAAGTGAACAGTAACATCTGTGAGGAACGTGCGTCTCAGAACAGTCAACCATATGAGACCAAAAGGGCAGCATTTGCCCTGAAACAAAGTTCAGAAGGCAGGAAGGGGCAGGAAAGACGGGCGAATGGAAACAGGGAACCCAGGGAGGAAGTGGGTAGAGTGCTGTCACATTGAGGGGCTTGTAACTAATG
>NW_004444028.1:9564711-9566159 GCF_000243295.1 Trichechus manatus latirostris | reverse complement strand
TGTTAGCTGTAGCACAGAAGAAGGGACTATTTCTGCTTTATAAATATTGGGATTTTAGGTTAAACGATTTACTATACTATGTGTTTCTGGCTTTACTGATATTATATATGCACTACTTTTCTAGGTAAACCATGTGTTTATATTTTTTTAAAAGGAAAATGACTTGTCCTTGGCCAAAGACTTAATTTTAATTTTTTGAGCAAGGTACTTTGGTTTTCTATACCTTGATTCCATTCAAATGGAGGGGAGTTTTGTTTTTATGGGAATGAGAAGTGAATGCTTTGATTTTTAAACAGCTAAGTTTCTAATTGTAATGGAAAGTGCTTCAATGCTACAACAATATACTGACTAGATTGTACGTGGCAGACACAATGTAATACAGAAGATACACAGCCTTCTTTGAAGTTGGCGACTTCATTCTAGAAGAGTTTTTAACTAGGTTAGACTAGTGCCTATGGAAGTATATAAGTAGTGGAAAAGCATTCCTTAGTACTCACGAAATATTTGTGAATACTAAAATAAAAATGCAGCTTAGCCTTGCAGTTCTCAATTAATGGCCTGTGTGGGAACATCTCTTATTTAAAAGGCTGCCTGAATTGAGGTTAAGTTCAGTTCAGTTTCCCCAAGTGCCAGTCTGGATGTGTCTTTATATTTTGATTACTAAGAAGGGTTTCTTTCCTTTTAAAAAAGAAAATTTGCATCAGTTACTGAATAGCCCCCATCATGGACTAAAAAGCTCTAAAAGTGCGCACAAAAAAAGCAAAAACAGGAAAATGGCTAAGTTTGCAAATGAGTACTGTTCATTTTCAGGTATAAAGAATTGGATTATTCAAGGCTCGACTGCATATTCAAATGTGAGTTATGCATTTTGACAAAACCTTGTTAGCATTCTTGTTGACTGTGAATAAGTATTAATAATATACAGTTAGTACCTGGGGTGCAGTCTGTATTCTGGCTTCATAATATGCCAAATGTACCATTGTTTCTATGCTTTCAGAGTTGGGTATGTTTTTGAGCCTGTATGAAAATATATGCTAGTAATCTACCCAGTCTCAAAAGAAAACCTCTATGGAAATGGCATTGTTTTTGACAGAACCTATATATTTTAAAATATCAATGACACTTAAAACATTTTATTTTATTTAAAACCTTTAAAATGAAAGAAATTAAGCCATTATGTACAACCAAACACTTCATGGAATCTGGTTTCTTGGTTATAGGTTTAGGGTCCTGGTTTCATGGGACATCCCAGTTAATTGGCCTAATACTGTGTTTAGTGCTTCTTTTCTGCCTCCTAGTTCATTGCATAGTGCCTAGGGTCTTAAAAGCTTGGAAGCAGCCATCTAAGATCCAGCAATTGGTCTCTCTTTGCCTGGAGTAACAGAGGAAGAAGGAGAGCCAGGAATGGGGGAGGAAATGGAAGGTGTGGCCAACTGCCTTCATGAACC
>NW_004444028.1:9562186-9563320 GCF_000243295.1 Trichechus manatus latirostris | reverse complement strand
AGGGGCGTGATGATCTTTGCTCACAGCAGGAACTTGAGTTTGCCTAGATTCTTCTTCTTCTTCTTTTTGGACAATTTTACGGTCTCTCTCTCTCTCTCTAGCAAGAGAGGGAGAAAAAGATATTTCTCTGTATCTCCTCTGCTTAGCCTTGCAAGTAAAAGTAATTCACAAGTGGCTCTACATATGTAACTGAAATGAAACATTCTGTCTAAATATTAGATGTAAATTAAATTGCCCCTTGGTGCTCAATTTATCTTTTTGTATGCATTATAATCCTCTATTTGTGTTTTTGCTCCACAGCTGAAGTGCTGCAACTAGCTAGGAAAAATGCCCAATCCTCCCTACAAGAGAGGGGGATGGATGGCCCTAACTAAGCCTATGTAGTAAGAGACTTAAGGAAAAAGAGATTTCTGTATCTCTCCTAATGGGATGAATGTCATGTTCCAATTTCTAGTTTATGTAAAAATCCATTATATAATATGTAAAATAATTCTCCAAATCTTGATTTCCTCAATTGAAAGTGACCCTGAGCATAAAATGTAAGTATTGGAAGGTTTGAATTTCTTGATCTTTAGCACTCTTTTGTTCTCTCGATATGTGGTGTCTTAAATCAGCAAAATAATTTAGGAATGGTAGATACTGAAACAACTAATTTTTCTTTTCTGTAATCTGCATAGACTTCAAAATGCCCACGAAGCACAAAGTGCCAGTTCATATAATTTGTTGGCAAGGATAGAAAGAAGAAAGGAAATTATTTCCTAAGCGTGTGAATCAGCCTAGCTTTAACAGATATTTTTCTGTCATGTGCAGCCTGGGGGCTTATGCCTATCTGAGCTTTATTTGACAATTACCACTTGCCAGCATAATTAAATGATAATTTATAAATACTGAGAAAGCATGATGGGGAAGAGCAAATAGGTGCTTATCAGGGCATTGAATAAAGTTGATTTGCTTCAGTGGCAATTTTCATCTCTTATCTTGGTTGTTAACTGGTCTCACTTGTTGTGTGTGTTTTGTTTAGGTGTGATATTTGTTAGGGTGATATTATCTACCTATATATACACCTTTCCCTCCCCCATACAGAATTCTAATTTTCTTGTAGTGTTCTTTTCGCAGCCAGTGTACCTATGAAAC
>NW_004444028.1:9559078-9560791 GCF_000243295.1 Trichechus manatus latirostris | reverse complement strand
GGATGGACCCTAAGGAGCAGATATGTCTTAATGCTCTAAGGCCTTAAGGATTATGCATTTCATTCACAGCATCTGTATTTTAACCCTTTGTAGTGACTAGAATACTAGCTTGTTCTTGCAGAATGACATGAATTAAATTTTTTAGAAAAGATTGTGCCTTGTAAAGGATGGTCATAGTGATTGACATTCGCGTCTTTAAACAATATCAACATAATTAAATTTGTAGTATCTTTTCTCTCTATAGCCCTTTAGAGTATACCTAGACATAAATATGTAGAAGAAATGAAATTAGATAGTAATGGCCAGTTTTCAGCATTACGGAAGTGTGGTAATGCCCAATAATTACAGTTAAAGACATGCTTTCATAAGGAGCCACTAAACTTCAGCTGCATTTGTGTTTCCAAATCACACATCCTTTTACCTTTGCGTGTCCTTCCTGCAGGTCTGGTACAAAGCTCTCATCGTGTTGTTAGCCAGTCCCTAGCAGCCGTGAATCACCATTGGATACGTAATAAGGTGGCAACCCCACTGGGAACATTTCACATAATTATTCTTAGCAGAAAGAAGATTGTGAGGGCTTTCTTCCCCCTTTTTTGAGTTTGGCAAAATTCCAGGTGATTTAGTTTGGGCTCCTAAAAACTAGTTATAGATCACTGCTGAATTATACTTCATTTATAGTCTGTATCCTCACTTCCCTCTAGTATGCATTGCAGGCCAGCAGAGTTCACTTCATTGTACAGATGCTTCCCGACATCTGGTACCAGCCCTGAAACAAGGCTGTGATGCAAACTGCTTTTTGGCCACACGTGTCAGTGTGTCAAGCTGAGTATGGGGATGTTTTCTGAAATCCGACTCCCTCCAGACCTCACTGCACTCCATGATGGCGTAGTATGATTATTGCTGAATAAATAGGAGAAACACACGCAGAAGTCAGAGGTACCTCATCCAAGGACTCTTAACATGTTAGTTAAGGGAAGGAAGTTTAGACTCCAGGGCCATAACTTTGGACCCACAAGAGTTGAGAAATAGCTGTCATTTAGTTAACCTAGATCATTAAAATAGTTTACACTTTAAATTATCACAATTTAAAGGTACATCTTGATGCTTTTGGACCTTAAATGTTATGCATTTCATTCACCACATCTGAATGAATTTTGCAAACATGTAAAACAATTGGGAGATAATTAAGTTAAAGAGACTGTGGGCAAACAGACATGATAGATTAGATTGTGGTGGTCCTGAAGGATGTGTGTAGGTATTCCAGCTGCTGTTGCCAGCCAGAGTCTCGGAGCACCCAGCATTTACGTAAACACTGGTACTGATTGTCTCTGAGTTACGAATGAGATCTGCTCCTAACTGTGTCTTTACGTCGAATTTGTGGGTAAGTTGGACCAGGTGCCTATGGTTCTCATGTAACCTTTACTTCAGTGCAGTAAAGCCTTTCCAGTGATTGAAAAGCCGCATGGACTGCAAGTGAAGGTGATTGTGATGAAGAATTTGTTGCAGGTAGAGGTTGGGTCAGTCGTTTCAAAGTGAGGGCAAATTTATCTAACATTAAAGAGCGAGTATGAGTTGTCCGTAAGTCAGATGTTCATATAACCCAGGGACTGTCTGTGCATGTGATCTGGTGACTGTGTGACTGCTTTTTGTTTTTGGTTTTTTTTCTGATAAGACAAGTGCAGTCAATTCTCCTTATTTGCAGAAGTTGTGTTC
>NW_004444028.1:9524728-9558393 GCF_000243295.1 Trichechus manatus latirostris | reverse complement strand
AAGGATTCGTGTGTACAAGTGAGAGCTGAAACAAGAAGGCAGAGCACCGCTCTGCTCAGCCTCAGCTGGGAATGTGCGCATTCGCCCCTCTTGCATGCACGTGGGTGGTGTAGAGAGTTAACGCACTCAGCTGCTCACTGAAAGGCTGGAGGTTTGAGTCCACCCAGAGGCCCCTCCCAAGAAAGTCCTTGTGGTCCACTTCCAAAACATCAGTCACTGAAAACCCTGTGGAGCACAGTTCTACTCTGACACACATGGGTCACCAAGAGTCGTACCGACTGGTCAGCAGCACGTTTGGCTTGCTGCATGCACATACCAGCAAATGACTGTTAAAGAGCCGTGAGTACGGATTTCGCGGTTACAAATAAATTAATGCTAGCAGGCCAATTCGCAAGTATAGAATCCATGAATAGTGAAGATCGACTGTATCTTTGTATGTGAGAAGATACTTTCCTATATGGTTCCTTATAACAAGAAAAATAGAGCACAGAAAAGTATATATCCAAAGGTCTTAATCAAAGAAAGATGATGGCTAATTTTTTATTTAATTCTGAGAAAAAGGGGACGGACATAAGTGGTATCTATAATTTTCATTGGCCGTGTTGTTGATGAGAAATGGCGTTTTATGAGGGCCTTTTAGATAAGGAGCGTGGTTTATGGAAAGAGTGAGTTTGGAGTGACAGTAACTAAGTAGAAGTTCCAACTAGCTAAACGGCTCTGAAGTTTTGAACCTGGGTGCCTGGGGAGATAATGATGCCATTAAATAAAAATAAGGGAGAAGACAAAGTAAGATGGGGCATATTGTGTTTGAGTTTCAGGTCAAATCCAGGCAGAGATACCCCACAGGCAGTTGGAAATATAGATCTGTAGTTTAGGAGAGAGGTCAACGTTTAGAGTATCAGTTTGGAGATATAAGAAAGAATCAAAAAGGTCAGAGAAAGAACAGTCAATGCTGTGACATGTAAATTTAGAGAGAAGAAACTTTCAGGGAGATAGTGGTCAGGTGCCTTAAATGACCCAGGCAGACCAAGGAGAATGAGAACCTAGAATTAGGTCACTGGGTTTGTTCATTGGTAGCACATTAGTTGGCTGAGAATCAGATCTTCTTGGGTTCAAGTCCCAGTTACCCAACTATTAGATGTGTGTCCTTGGGCAAGTTATATAATCTCTGTGGACCTAACCTGATTCATCTATGAACTGAGACTATCTCAACAAACCCCTTAAAGTTGAGGGGAGACTAAATGAGATAATCCATGTGAAATGCCTAACTTACTAAGTACCTCTGGAATGGCTGGGCATAAGCAGGTAACTCGGAGCTAAGATATGAATGAGAGGTCAGGAAGTAGAGGAGACAGCTGAGTCCAGGCCGCTTTTGGAGGAAAGCAGGGGAAAGGTTGAATGTTTTGTGGAGGGGGTGGAGATCTGAGCAGTTTGAAAGCTAACATCTATAAAGCACCAGATAAATATCAGGGGCTGGTCTGTGCCCTTTACATAAAATAACTCATTTGTCCCTCACAACAACCCTGCAAGGCCGTGATGTTATTATGACACACTGAGATACAAACAGGAAAATCATATGGTTTGCTATGCCAGGAATGACAAATTGAAGAGGAACAGTGTTGCATTCATCGTCAAAAAGAATATTTCAAAATCTATCCTGAAGTACAATGCTGTCAGTGATAGGATAATATCCATACGCTTACAAGGAAGAACAATTAATACGACGATTATTCAAATTTATTCGCCAACAACCAAGGCCAAAGATGAAGAAACTGAAGATTTTTACCAACTTCTGAGGTCTGAAATTGATCTGATTAAGAGGCATTGATAATTTACTGGTAATTGGAGCGGGAGATTTGGTGATTGAATTTTGCAAGACCAATGAATTTTTCGTTGGCAATACCTTTCTTCAACGACATAAATGGCGACTATACACGTGGACGTCGCCAGATGGAATACACAGGAATCAAATCAACAACATCAGTGGAAAAAGATGATGGAGAAGCTGTATATGATCACTCAGAACAAGGCCAGGGGCTGAATGCAGAACAGACTATCAATTGCTCATATGCAAGTTCAAGTTGAAGCTGAAGAAAATTAAAATAAGCCCATGGTAGCCAAAATATAACCTTGAGTATATCCCACCTGGATTTAGAGATCATCTCAAGAATAGATTTGACACATTGAACACTAATGACCAAAGACTAGGTGAGTGGTGGGGTGACATCAAGGACATCACACATGAAGAGAGCAAAAGGTCATTAAAAAGACAGGAAAGAAAGAAAAGACCAAAATGGATGCCAGAAGAGACTCTGAAACTTGCCCTTGAATGTAGAGTAGCTAAAGCAAGTGGCAGAAATGATGAAGTAAAAGAGCTGAACAGAAGATTTCAAAGGGTGACTCGAGAAGACAAAGTAATGAGACGTGCAAAGACCTGAAGTTAGAAAACCAAAAGGGAAGAACAAGCTCAGCGTTTCTTAAGCTGAAAAAACTGAATTAAAATTCAAGCCTCAAGTTGCGATTTTGAAGGAGTCTATGGGCAAAATATTGAATGACACAGGAAGCATCAAAAGAAGATGAAGGGAATACACAGAGTCACTGTACCAAAAAGAATTGGTCAAAGTTCAGCCATTTCAGGAGGTAGCATATAATCAAGAACCGATGGTATTGAAGGAAGAAGTCCAAGCTACACTGACGGCACTGGCGAAAACAAGGCTCCAGGAATTGATGGAATACCAATTGAGATGTTTCAACAAATGGATGCAATGCTGGAAGCACCCACTCGTCCATGTCAAGAAATTTGGAAGACAGCTACCTGGCCAACCGACTGGAAGAGATTGATATTTGTGCCCATTCCAAAGAAAGGTGATCCAACAGAATGTGGAAATTATCGAACAATATCATTAATATCACACGCAAGTAAAATTTTACTGAAGATAATTCAAAAATAGTTGCAGCATTACATTGATAGGAAACTGCCAGAAATTCAAGTCAGATTCAGAAGAGGACGTGGAACAAGGGATATTGTTTCTGATGTTAGATGGATCCTGGCTGAAAGCAAAGAATACCAGAAAGATGTTTACCTGTGGATCATAACAAATTATGGATAACATTGCGAAGAATGAGAATTCCAGAACACTTAATTGTGCTCACATGAAACCTGTTCGGAGTCCAAGAGGCAGTGGTTCGAACAGAACTAGTGGATACTGCATGGTTTAAAATCAGGAAAGGTGTGCATCAGGATTGTATCCTTTCACCATACTTACTCAATCTGTATACTGAGCGAATAATACGAGAAAGTGGCCTATCTGAAGAAGAACAGGGCATCAGGATTGGAGGAACAGTCATTAACAACCAGTGATATGCAGATGACACAGCCTTGCTTGCTGAAAGCGAAGAGGGCTTGAAGCACTCACTGGTAAAGATCAAAGACTACAGCCTTCAGTATGGTTTACACCTCAACATAAAGGAAACAGAAATCCTCACAATTGGACCAATAAGCAACATCACGATCAATGGAGAAAATACTAAAGTTGTCAAGGATTTCATTTTACTTGGATCCACAATCAACACCCATTGAAGCGGCAGTCAGGAAATCAAATGATGTATTGCATTAGGCAAATCTGCTGCAAAAGACCTCTTTAAAGTGTTAAAAAGCAAAGATGTCAC
This sequence comes from Trichechus manatus latirostris, assembly GCF_000243295.1. Taxonomy (NCBI): domain Eukaryota; kingdom Metazoa; phylum Chordata; class Mammalia; order Sirenia; family Trichechidae; genus Trichechus; species Trichechus manatus. Next base: position 9,554,724 of record NW_004444028.1, on the reverse strand, counting down.
TTTGAGGACTAAGCCACAGTATTTTCAATCGTCTCATATGCATGTGAAAGCTGAACAATGAATAAGGAAGGCTGAAGAAGAATTGATGCCTTTGAATTATGGTGTTTGTGAAGAATATTGAACGTACCATGGACTACCAGAAGAACGGACAAATCTGTCTTGGAGGAAGTACAGCCAGAATTCTCCTTGGCAGCGAGGATGGCGAGACTTTGTCTCACATACTTTGGACATGTTATCAGGAGGGACCAGTCCCTGGAGAAGGATGTCATGCTTGGTAAAGCAGAGGGTCAGTGGAAAAGAGGAAGACCCGCAACGAGATGCGTTGACACAGTGGCTCCAACAAAGGGCTCAAACATAGCAATGAGTGTGAGGATGGCGCAGGACCGCGCAGTGTTTCGTTCTGTTGTACACAGGGCGATTATGAGTCCAAACTGATTCGATGGCACCTGAGAACAACAGCAACAAGGCTGGATGGGTGACACAAAGGGTGAAGTGCTCAACTACTGGCTGAAAGTTGGTGGTTCTAAGTCACCCAGAGACACCTCAGAAGACAGGCCTGGCAATATCCTTCTGAAACGTTATAGCCTTGAAAACCCTGTGGAGCGGTTCTACTCTGCCCGCTCATGTGGGTCATCGGTGAGTCCGCGTCAACTCGATGACAGCTGACAGCAACAGGCTAGATGTCGACAAGTCAGCTGCATTGTCCGTGATCTCTCGGGACGCGTATTTTAGTCAAAGAAACAGACAACAACCAAGTTAAAACAAACAACTAAAAACGTAAGAGTTATGTGACTGTCTGCTGGGCTGTAGCAGCATTGGCGGGGTGGGTGCTCAGGAAGGTTTTCTAAACAGGAACCATTGTGGTCTCAGTTTGTTCGTGAAGATCTTGGGGAAGGAGAAGCCAGAGCTTCCTCAGGCTCTGCGGCTGGAATCAGCTTGAAGGATCGCTCCGAATTAGGAAGGGGTGGGAGCCAAAGGTAGAGAGATTGAATGAGGACTGATTTTGATACTTTGTCACATTTGGAAAACACTTCTAAGCTCTTCCTTACCAGCTGTCAGGAGATCGTGTAATATTCATTTGGAAATCGTCATCAATCACCCCATCATTGGTCTCTAGAGGATGAGTGTTGAGCTGCTATACAGTCCCCTAATGACCAATAATAAGAAATTATCCTTGAAATTCATGGGGATCAAATGACAATTTCCTGCTAATTATTTAACTCTGCAGAAGTGATCATGCACACAGTTAAAAAGTAACAAAGGGATGGGAGGATTGCATTCCACTTAGAGAATGTTTCTACAACTTTGAGGTTCATTTTACATAATAAATACATCGGAGTGGGGCGTGTGATTCCTCAGGAAGTAAATGCGTTATTAAAAGAAGGAAAATTTTAAATACAGTCAAGAAGAAAAGAAGGAGTAAATGGGGTTTTCTGGTGGAGGAAGTGAGCTCATTTGTACCATAAAGTTATAAATTTGTCTTATGGCTACATTTACGTAGAGAGTAATTTTAAGAGCTTACTTTTTCTATACATGCTGCATTCCAGAACCACCTAAATGGCAGAGGAAAACTAAATAGGAAGAAATCTTTGGGCTGAGGCAGCTTTCACCTGTATTATTTTTTTTTCAAGCTGTGAGCACTCCTTAATTACGAGTTAAAAAAGAGAAAGAACATTTAAGATTGGTAACATATGTTGTTGTCAGCACGCATTCAGCACCTGCAGAAATGAGCGTGAAAAGTGTGACAGCGGAAAGGTGGGACACCCACTGCGTCGACTGGGAACGCTGTCAACAAATTCTACTTTGTTAATTTTTTCTTATTAAAAAAAGATCCAAGAAAAGAATTTAATAGTGCAGGTGTTCAGAGCATCACGGTGAGATGATATAATGAAGGGGGAGGTTATAAACCTTTAGCATGAAAGCCAGGGTCTGGATCTGTGAGTCTTTAGGATTTGTTTCTGTCACCTTTCCCTCTACTTTCCTTCAAAAAAAAGTCCCCTCTGCTTGTTGGCCCTGGCAGTCTTGGTTGTTCTGCCAGGCATTGCTCCTTAGAAGTCAGGGCAAGCAGTGTCTAGGGTTTGCTCATTGTGGATCAGCTGGCAGGCAGGACCAGGCTGCCAGAGTCCTAAGCAGCCTTCTCCAGAGCTTGGGGATGGTGATTTTTCTCTTCTACTTCGTTGTCTAACAATGAAGTCTTTATACCTATGGGCAAAAACTAGTTGCCATCGAGTCGACTCTGACTCAAGGCGACCGCATATGTGTCCTGTAGAACTGTGCTCCACAGTGTTTTTAATGACTGGACTTCCAGAAGTACATCTCCAGGCCTTTCTCCCGAAGTGTTTCTGGGTGGGCTTGAACCGCCAACCTTTTGGTCAGTGGCTGAGCGTGTTAACTGTTTGTGCTTCCCAGGGAGCCGAAGTCCCATATCAGTCCTTCCACGCAAAGGCTGTAGGAGCGCAGATCCTGCCTTCTGAACCCCGTGGTCACGTCTGTTTTGGAGTAGAGGCCGCGTTGTGTAGCTAAGGGTGTTCCTCATGACACAGTTCCAGGCGGAGAGCAGGCCCTTGGGAAACACTGAACGCTGCTGCTGTTTCTCTGCTCTCTTCTGTGGTCTCACTGGTTTGTTCCACTGTAGAAGTAGAACCTCCAAGGTGCTGTTTCTCTGCTCTCTTCTGTGGTCTCACTGGTTTGTTCCACTGTAGAAGTAGAACCTCCAAGGTGCTGTTTCTCTGCTCTCTTCTGTGGTCTTACTGGTTTGTTCCACTGTACAACCAGAACCTCCAAGGTACATTCCGTTATCTCCATCATGGATGACAATATTTCATTTCCGAATTCTGTAGACAAGTTCACTCCAAAGGAGTAGGTGATGCTTTTCATTTGAAGAGACATTTTCCCCAAAATGATTTTGCCAAGATTAAAAACAAATCCTGGTATGTATGTTCCTTTTTACTCTGAAAACTTGGAAACCCAGTTCTTGCCCCAGTCTCTTCCCCATTCTCACAGCTCTCTCCTTTCACTTTCTCTTGCGTCAGCGTAGCTACTGTTGATCTCTTCTGGCAGGTTGTAAAAGGAAATTCACAAACCCAAAGTGACACAAAATGGAAAGATTTAGGTTAAGTTTAAGTCAAACCAAGTCTGTGTCTACCGCCCCAGACCCAGCGAAGGCTCTGGATTAAGCCGCAGCTCTGGCTGAGTGGTGTAGGAAACGTTTGCACATCTCACAGCTGAGAGAAGACCCTGGAAATGACATGTTTTACACCTCTTAGATGAGACTCAGGAGCTGGAAGGCACTTCACTCCCATCCCTCTGGGACGAAAAATCTGTTTGCAGTAATCATTGATGGTGTTGACGGAATGCTCAAAACCATCTGCTCAAGGGCAAGTGTTAACTCTATCAAATCCTAATATTTTAAGCACACTGATCCCTGGGCCCAGGAGACCTCCCTCGTGACAGAGCTCTCCTCGGGCTGTGTGTCAGCCTGCCATCAATTATTACCCCACTGCAGAGAGGCCCGTGACATCAGCCAGAGCTCAGTGCCGAGAGGCCATGAGAAACGCAGCAATAGGACCCACTTCATTCCAGTCTTGTTAGGTGTTGTGCATCTGAGGCTCGCTGATTCAATACGAGAGTTTCTTCGTAATGCATCCATATATTCCTGCCTTTAAGATTATTATTTGCAAGTGGGCTTCTTGAATTTGAGGTGCTGGTGCATACCTCCTTCATCATGAGTTTGTATAAACCCATGCACACTTGGCTGTGCACACGTATTTATGTACAAACGTGCAGATAGCCAGACATTTTCGCTATATTAAAAATCTTTTACCAAAATCATTCAATAAAACATAAAAATCGGCTGGTGGATTTTGGGTGCACTTCTCTCATGTTACTCATTAACAGCCATCAAGTTGCTTAAACTTGTCAGAATATTTATTTATTTACTTTATACTTTGCCAGCACAATTATTCCTGAATGTTTCAGAGTTAAAAGCCTATAGAACAAGGTAAAAAAACAAACAAAAGAATAAAATAAAAGACAGCACTTAGCAGAATGTTGTAGACAAAAGCAATATTCCAAAGCCCAGTGAGCCGAAAACATTGCCTTCTCAAATGAAGCTGGTTTAAAATGTTCAAGGACGGGTCCACGCCACTTCCCCCTGTAAAGACTAACTAGAAAGGAAAGGCGCCAGCCTGGACCTTCCAGGAGAATGTCTTCCTGCTTCTCCACCCTGCCGGAGACATTTCAGGAACACTCATGTCATCTGCCACACGCATGGAGACGTTAAGGGAAGCACTGAGAAGAAATCCAATGCTACGAGAAAGTTCTCAGCCACAAGCTCCCAACAGTTCAGGTACGACACTTCAATTTATTTTTTGTTTTATTTGTTTGTGGGTGCGAGAGAGAGAGAGCATTGCATCCTATGCCACTTACTTCGGTGCTCAATAAATAATACTGGTTGAATGCATGGATATAGGTTTTGCGCTACTGAGGGTTTAACATCATCCTCTGGGTTTCCGTTTCATGTACACAGGAGACTAGTTCGGGAAATTCTGTTGTTAGGATCACTGCTACCACTAACACTCATGGGCTTGTGCTGCTGTGTGCCAGGCGCTTTTAAGACGTTTTCTCATGACATGCCTATAACAGTCATAGTAAGTAGGTCCTATCACAAGGAGGAGCCCTGGTGGTGCAGTGGTTAAAGTGCTCAGCTGCTAACCGGAAGGTCAGCCCTTCGAACCCACCAGGCGCTCTGCTTCTTCTGTAAAGCTTTACAGCCTTGAAAACCCTATGGGGCAGTTTTACTCTGTGCTATCTGGTTGTCATGAGTCAGAATCGACTTAGCGGCAATTTTATTGTTATAAGGAGCCCTGGTGGTGCAATGGTTAAGTGCTCAGCTGCTAACCAAAAGGTCAACAGTTCGAACCCACTAGCAGCTCCATGGGAGAAAAGACCTGGTGATCTGCTCTCATAAAGATTACAGCCTAGGAAACCCTACGGGACAATTTTACTCTGTTATATAAGGTCGCTGTAAGTTGGAATCAACCCGACAACACCAACGACAGCATTATTATAGCTCACTTTAGAGATGAGGAAACTGAGGCTTAGAAAGCTAAGTGCGTTGGCCAAGGTCACCAGCTAGTGAGTGGTGGAGCACAGATTAGAACCTAGGAAGAAGGCTTATCCTCTCAGCATAGTGACGAACCACCTCTACAATGGAACTATTTAATGTCTACAGAACTCTCGAGGCCAAAGAACAGGGACAGGACTGCATGTTTCTTTCCAGCTCCCCACTGAGCACCATCCACCCATCTGCAGGCCATTTATTGAGGGCCAAGAACTGTGCTAACCAGAGAAGGTATGGAGAGTGACCTCAGAGCCTAGGGCACTGGTTCTCAACTTCTCAGAGTTGCATACACCTGTTGAAAATCTAAAGAATGTTATGAAACATCTTTCCCAGAACAATGCACAAATGCACAATTCTGCATGCATTTGCAAGTGTTTGAGGAGTGTGTGAACTATAGGTTAAGAACTTCTGGGTGAGGATGCCATGCAATCCAACACGGCAAAAGGCTCAATAGACGTCAGATAAAATTCTGGAGTAGTGCAAAGCGAAGGTTTGGTAACTGCTTGGAGAAGTCAGGAAAATGAGTCTTGGAGTAATCTGAGCATTAACCTGAACCTTACCTGCAGGACTCCATCTAACGCTGACCTTCAAGGCTTCTGAGCCTGATTTTCCGGAGAGATCAATACTTCCGTGATTTGTGACTCATTGCTGCCATCCAGAGAAGATTGTGTGTGGCTGTCAGCATTCAGTGTTTTGTTGTCGTTCCCATTTTAACTGTGACTGTGTGTGAGAGAGAGACTGACTGACTTCATGCACACTCATAATTAGGCGTCCTGGTTAATGGAAGCTCTTGGAGCCTCTGAGCCTCTCGGGTCAGTTGCTTACTTAAGCTTTCTGAACCTGTTTCCTCATCTAGAAAAGAATACCTGTTTCTCGAGGCTATTGTAAAGACTAAGTGTGAAAAAGTACCTAGTACATTATCGGGTACATTTCCTTCTCTGTTCTTTTCCCTCTTCTTGGGTTTTACATTTGCTATTTGTAAAAGGAGAGAATGTTAATAACCTTGTTTCACAAGTAATGGTATATCCAGTGGCATCACTAGGGTGTTGTCACCCAATGTCATGGTGTCCCATGCCCTGCTCCCGCACGGACCTCCTCCTGTACCAGACCATACAGAATCCGACCGAGCCCCCAGCACTCCCCGCACCCGGTGCTGCCACCTCTAGGCACTCCCAAGCCATGAGTGCCACGGCCTCCGCCCAGTGTGTGCGAAGCCTGCCAGCCACCTCTTCCTGCATCAGCACCTGGCCCAGCTGCGCCACGGCGCCCGCGCCTGCACCCGGCCCAGGGCCTGCCAGTGTCTCCCGCACCAGCGCCCACAGCTTGCACTGCACAAAAACTTATAGACAGTCATTTTGGTGTCGCCCCCTCTGAGGGTGTTGCCTGGTTCAGTCCACATGCCCTGCACCTCCTAGTGACATGATTGAACGTATTTATATAAAACACCTTGGTGAAAGCTTCCCTTAAAACATTAAGTTGTATTTATGTTTAGAAAAAAAGAAAAAAACTCCTATAATTGAAATAGACTGTCATAATCATTTGTTACTTAAAGATTTTTAAAATAGTGATTTTACTTTTTGCCTGCAACCTGAAGGCTCTCGGCGTTCTCCGGAAACCCGTAACGTGTTCTGCAGTGAAGCCCTTGCCCTCAGCTCCTACCACTTATTTCTTCAACACCTACGTGGTGCTGAACACCAAGCACTGTCCTAGGTGCTGAAGGGACTTCAGAGATTAGAGAAGACATAGACCCAGAGTAAGTCTAGGTAACCATGAGTGGTCATTTTTAAATGCACTTGTGTGAACAGACAATAACTGTTGTAAAGAGGATCCTGGGTCTCCGACGGGTATTTAGAAATAGCATGCAAAAGCACTCCCTGAAATTCCAGCTTCAAAAAATTAAGAAGATTAATACAAGAGACTATCATTATGGATTATCCTCAAGGAAAAATATAAGTATTTCTATAAGGTGTGTTTTTGTTGGCTGCTTATTGAAAACATCACTAATAAAGAATTTAAGGTGTTCTATAAACAGTGACTTCCCGAAGTACCAGCTTCAGCTGTCTAAGATGGTTGGGTTTGTTTGAAAGGTCATCTGAGGAGTGTTAACTTGTTATTCAGTCTTCCTTGTTCATTGCGTTCTCGTCTCCCTCTTGCCCAGGCATTCTCTGCCTTCAAGAATCCTGACTCTTGAGCGTTTGGCTTTTCCTGAATGGCGGGAAGCGGGAGGCAGCATTCTCCTTGTGGGTGGGGGGAGGGGTGAAGAGTGAGTCCCCAGTGCTACTTAGAAGAAGAATAACGCTGGCCGTTCTCAGCATCCTTCATGGTCAAGGCCTGATATAGATGAATGGACTTAACCTTTGGGAAATGAGGGTACAGTGGGGAGGGCCTTGATCACTGAGGCCATAAACGCCCATGAAGGGCAAGTGGAAGATTGAAATGTTTTTAAAATTTTCCACAGGCTGTGATGGGGAAAGGGAAATTACTTAAGTGCCCTGAGAGTAAGTGTCTTCCTCACTCCGTAAGGATATTTATTTACTTTAGAAGCTGTGAGCTGCTCTGAGCACGTCTTGTCTCTGCTGTTTTCCTAGCCGAGCCCTTCTCTCTGTTGCTCTGTTCTTCCAGCTGCTTCTGTGAACTCTCCTGTCGTGCCGCATCCCCCATGGCTGCACAAACGTGACTCCCCCAGCCTCTCTTCCTCTCCAGCTGCATCTGCTCACCTCCCTGCTGGTCGATCCACTTCTTGAGCTCAGGGACAGTGAGAGGAAAGGATTCCAGCAGCCAAACAGCTTTTATGCAGAGAGAATATTTAAATATTCTCAGTCTGCATGATCCTCCTTCACCTCCTGCTATGATCGGAGGTTAATTGAGACTGTTTGGGGCTTCTATCTGTTGGTAGAAACCAGAAGTTGCCCCCCAACATAAATTCATATAGGTAGACAGGGATATTTTTCTTTGTCAAAACTCATTCCTTGTAAGTAGTGGTCCCAGGCTCTTTTTTTCCCCCTAATTCTGAATCAGACTCCAGCCAAATTAGAGGTTGTAGTTAATAGTTATCCTCTCTAGTAGATGGAATTCAAAGTGGTCATTGAATTCTAAATGTGTACATCACTGAGCATTATATGTTGATACAGAAAGTTTATGTTTTCAGTGATGCTTAGTGGATATTTTGTTTTTTTGCTTTTTGGGGGGAAAGTTATCTTGCTACTTTTTAGCTGTGAGACATTGGGCAAAAGAACCTGCCAGGCAGGGGTGTGAGGATTAAATGTAGCGAGAGTCTAGCGCAGTGCCTGACCTGTAATTCTCCATAAATGCTGGATATTGCATATCCTGTACGGATCTGTCCAACATACATATGTATCTTGTTCTTAGTTATATAGTAGCACCTTATGTTGCTATGCCAGTTTGCTTATCTGTTTCCTTATTCTTGGGCATTTATCTTATTTCTATTTTTCTTTCTTTATCTCCTTCCCCTTTCCTCCCTTGCTTGCTTTCTTCCTCTCTCTCTTTTTGCTTTTAAATATCCTTCCTACTTTCCTTCCTTTCTTTTGTCCTTTTTCCATCTTTTCTTCCTTCTTCTTTATTTTTGTTACTCTGATCTGAACTGTGTTAGGAAGGACACCTTGTGTACAGTACCCCCGATCCTTTTGGAGTCTTAAGATACAAGCATGTAAAATCACTAACCAAAGAGTCTGAACAAGGACTATCTAGATTGCCTTTCTCCCAAGTGGAGCCATATTTTCACAGTGTTGTACATGTTTGTATGTGTCATATTTCCCACACCTCTGCCAGCATTTGGTTTTCTTATTTTTCATGTATTTTTGCTTGTTTAATAAGTTTTTAATGGTACTTTAAATAGGTCTTTTTGTTCTGTTAACAAGGCTATAATTTTTCCATTTGATAATTTCATATTTAAATTTTCTCATATGAAAACTATCTTCCTACACTACTTATCCAGTGAAGTCTGGGTAATGATACAATATATTTCTTTCAAAATCTCACATTGTTTGAATAACAATTCAGCCAGTAAATATTAATTGAATGACTGTTTTGTGCTGGGCATTGTTGTAGGGACAATGGGGATCTGGGGTACAGTGGCAAACAACATAGTCTTTGGCTTGAAGGTGGTTTGAGAAGTTTGTCTAGTAAAAGGTGACAAGTATCTAAACAAAGCAAATTAGAAGGTAATATGTTTTGTGATGGAAGTATGTATGGGGATTAAAAAAGTCTTTTATCCTGGAGGATCATAGAGGGACCGTTTGCCTGGTAGATTCATCATTTGTTGTCCTTCTAATTTTCTTAGATCTATATCTCTTCTGATTGCTCACCAAAGCCACCCCATTGCTTGCATTCATCTGGTAATACCACAGGCTTCTATGACTCAGTGATATCTAAAAACATATGTGGGTTCAACACTGCACCAAGGTACTATGATGTGCTTTATCAGGCTCAAGGTAAAAGTAGACCGTGAGGAATGCTGAAGGCCATAGTCACCCATGCTTTGTTTGTTAGTGTGGATACCTAATCAATGATCAGGCACAGTCTAAGTTTGAGGCTGATCCACTGAAGTCCACCCCCCACAGGGTTCTTAGATTACTTCTGCCAGGAAGTACATGGTGTAACCTCGGAAAGAAGGGTGTCTTAGGGAGCATGGTGGACTCTGAAATGCCCCCCCCCCCCACACAAACTGGGTATTTATCAAACTGCACAAACCCTGATCTTTCTGGTATCAAGACCTTCAGCTCTTTCTGAATGATAATAATGCAGAAAGGTACTGGGTTATGAGAACAGAGTTTGTCTGGCTTTGTCTTCAGCTAGCTCTTATAGATAATTTTTAGGCAGACCTATCATAAGTACTCAAGAACCACCTCAATGCTTCGTTGGCTTGTTGGGTTTAGTGTATTTTTAGCAAAAGCCCAAATGAATTTTTTTTTTCTCCTTTGAAGACCTGGCTTCCCTTCCCATCTTTCTACTTCTCTTCCTTCCTTGCTTTCTTTTCTCAAATGTGTTTAATGTTAGTCTGTGAGCTGCTTGAGGGCAGGGACTCTTCATATTTGTATCCAGCACAGGGCTGACGCACAGTAGACCTTCAACAAATGTTTACTCTGTGAATGAAACATGCCCTACCTGTCTCTGACATCACTATAAATGGTGGTGTTCTTTTTTTTTTAGTGTTTCAGTAAAAGTAAGACATCTTTATGCACCCACACTCCCACCTCTTGACCCCACTCTGTGTGAGAGAACGTGAGACTCCAGGTGTCTGTATGTCCACTAGAGGGCGCTGTTTTGTCAGAGGCTGTTCCCAACGTTTTCCTCAATACCAAGATAGATATTTTAACTTTATAGTCCACTCCCAGCTTCCAGTTCTTTCAGTTTCTGGTAGTGAATGACTCTGAGCTTTGCACCGCAACTATGTTTACAAAGATATACTCATGGTATTAAATCGTGAATTAAAAAAAAAAATTGTAATAATGTTAGATGCAAGCTGATGGTAAATATGTATTTAACAACAGAAGTGTACATACTTAATAAGAACGTTCATATACATGAAGGTAATTCCTCTGTGCTTATTTTCTTTTTTTCCAAAGATTTTCTGTGACCAGAACTAGAAGGACAAGTAAAGTTTTCATTAAGTCTCAAATTTCATTGTTGCACTTACATAGTAAAAGCATTATACTGCTGGGGTAATTCCAGGATAAACACACTCGATGCAAATTTCAAAGGTAACCTCAGTGGAAATTTATTTTTAATGAGAATAGCAATATTGAGTCTGGTGTGATTTTTTTAAGCGACAAAAGCTGCATTTTATAACAAGTTTCTTCTCCTTCCAGTGCCCCTAATCCCGCAGTAGTATCTTTAGGCAGAAATCAAATGAGTTCCTGGGCTTTAACGTCAAACAGTTCAAGTTTGCAAATATTTTCAGTGTACACATGAATCAATGCAGGGGCTATGCGAGAAGACAAAGCTGTTCCCACTGTCAGGGAGCATCCAAATACATCATTAACCCAGTGGTGACTCTGGAGACCCCACTGTAGCTGTCTAAGGAAGCTGCAAAGAAGGAGAGGCCAGCAGGGAAGAGATCTTTCCCCAGATTTAAAACCTGGACTCTGAATTATGTCACAGAATTGAAGGAGGTGGTGGGAGCCAGTACCCTGTCAACAGTTAAGGGACAGAACATAAATAATAACTCTTGGAGTCTTCTTCCAAGAGTCTTTGAGATAATCTGTTAGTAATCGCTCTTTCTAATTATTCTTAAAGACTTTAAAAAACAAAACCCTGGGCCTTTTTTGTGCCAGGCTGCAAAGTCATTTGTGAAGTGTTTAATTAAGCTTACCCTGATTAAAAATGTAGGCTTAAATATCTGTTGATTTTGTGACAAGCTGTGGATGTTAATTGTCTTGACTGGTTTTGTTTTGTATTCCCAAGACAACAGGATCATATGTGCATAACTATGGTTGGGGAAAAAGAGCAGAAATATAATATTTAAAAAGAAACATGTATTTTCTCAAGTTAACCAGATGTTACGAGACCTCATAGGTAGGAGGCATTTGGCCTGAGACAGAAAAATTTGAAATACCTGGGAAAGAACTTGAATTTCCCCCAGAATGTGTATCCAGCAGAAATGGACGATAGTTTCTCCATGAGACTATCCATAGCTTCCTACTCAACAAACCCAACATTTCCATATTTATAAATGACATCATTTCTCTTAAACATTATACTTGTTTTTTCTGTAGGGTTTTAAAACTTTGAACAAGGGGAGAAACCATTTTCTTTCCACTGAATCGATGTAGCAGATTATTTGTGGAGCCAACATGTTGACACATTATAAACTGTAAAAAATGAGGCCTAATAAGGTTAATTGTCATCTGAACCTTCCTCTGTAGGCTGCAATCTGTGGGCTTTGATTGTGTCTCTGGGGGAAACTCTACCCAGATGGCGAAGTCCTCAAGGCCCTGACCCACAAGAGGCCTGTGGAGACGGAGAACAAGGTGCTTCTCCACAGACTAATTAATTTACTAGTGTAGCACCTGTTCCAGAATAGATAGGGCTGAGGGGAAGCAGTCCCTGGGCACAGTGGCAAGCTCGCGGGTAAATGGATTTTAGCTGATTATATTAAGCTGATGCTTTGATCATCTAAAGGCGTTAAAATGGAAATATGTTTTTTCTGGCTGTTGGCTCCATGAGTGTGGTTTGTATTATTATTATTACTATAAATATCGGGTAATAGAAAAGGCTGTTTTCCATTTCAGCACGTCCCATTGAAAAAGTGTGTAGTGTGTTCGTGTATTTCCTCTTCCAGCTTAGAAATGCATGTTGTCATAAAGTTGCACAGTTCTGTTTTCTTGTTTCCATTTTATCCCAGCCAAATTACTAGCTGGAAACCAAACGCCAGCACAGATCCCTTTTAGCTGAAACATTTTATTATGTGCTCACACCTTTAATTCAATGTGTGTAATTAGGCTTTAATCAGCTGAACACTATTTGTGAAAAAATGTCAGACGCTTCTTTAAATGAAATTCTGGTAAAGTCATGCTATGAAGCTTTGGTGACTACTTACGGGCACAAATAAATCCTTGTGTCAACAAGGCTTGGTAGTAAATGGATTTACAATGTGAGTCTTTCTGCACTCAATTTCACTTTATTGCCTCTTTGATTCCCAAAAGGATTAGAGGTAATTTTTTCAGTCCTTTAGATGCCATAAAACTGTTTCCCTTTGCAAATTAGCGCTGTGATCTTGCGTGTAACGTGTTTGGCAAATACGAGGAATTTCTAAGACTAGTCTTCCTTGCATAGTCATGAAGATAAGAATATGGTGCCCTAGATACCACAGTCTTACAACGGGCAGCTTTCCCCAAGGTTAGTGTTTCGAAAAGAGAAACATATTCTTGGTCACATGGGACACAGTCTAAAGAATGCTAATGATTGTAGCTATTTGGTAAATGAAACAATTTGAACTCTATCTAAATAAAACTTTTTTTTTTTGTTTTTTTACAGGGAGACTATAGAAATCTTTCATTTAAAATGTTCCCATTATACATTCAATTCTAACACCACAACAGAGGCATGCTATTAAAATTATGATGATAAAACTGGACCTTTCTTGTTCAGAAAGCTATCACACAGGGTATGAACACCGAGCTAACACAACAAATTTAGCATCTAATCCTGGATTTATGACCACACTGCTCTCTGTGGTTGTAGCCTTATAATCCTTGAAACTGTCTGTTCTGTGGAAGAAATCGAAAATGTCACGGCTGCTTTTCTTTGGTTTTCTATTCGAAAACTCCAAGAGTATCTTTAAATTTTGTCTCAGTGGATTTAAAAAAAAAAAAAAGCATTATTTTTAAAAAATCAAAAACTACAAAAATGTATATAGTGAATGTAATTAATTCACTTCCACCCCTGCCCCTGGTGCCACTGATCCGTCCCCACCTAGACCAGTTGCTCGGGTGGCCCTCCAGAGGCATTTTGATGGTTGCTTGGTGTGAACTGAAAGGAAATTTAGGCTGTTTCCAGTGATTTGCTTCTATAAGCAATGCTGCTGTTCGTATCCTTGAACACGTATTTTTGGGCCAATGGTATAAAGACACCTATAGTATGTGCTTATAGGAGTAAAATTACTGGGTTATAGGACATACGCATTTTGAGTTTGGATAAATGTTGCTAAGTTACATACCAGGTAGGATGGATGAGTGTGACTTCCCACAGCTTGGTTTGAGTACCGCCCCCCACCCCACTGAAAGTTAAATATCATACCTTATTATTCGGATTTGCATTTCTTTCATTATGACTGGGTATCTTTTCAAATGATTAAAAACCACTTAATTTTGTTCTGATGGGAACAGTCTGTTCAGGTCCTTTGGCAGTCTCTCTGTGAGGACACTGACGTTATGAGGTCGAGAGCTGTCTTGAGTAAGGTGCTCAGCCCTCTGTCTGCCAGTGTGGGGGGTGTTTTACCTCTGTGACATTTCCCCTTGTCTGTTGTCTCTCACTTACAGTGCCCCCTATGCCCCTCCTTGCGTCATTGACAGTCTGAATTTAGGGTTGCTGAAGAACTCCTGGAAACCAGAGATGATAATGCCACGCAGAAGGGGTTAATTTAGGTGGTTTTCTAACTTTGATGTCTGATGAAGTAGGAGGAGAAAGACTGGAAGGGCAAAATTAAAAAGAGGGTGAGCGGACGTTAGTGATTTGAAAGAGGGGTTTTTACACTGAGAAGACCTTGGGTAAAAAATAGTGTTTATACGTTAAAAAGAAAAAAAGCAATTTACCCATAATTTTCTGCTTTTCCTTTGCCATTATTACAGGTATTTGTGTTAGAGTGAGAATTCTCTTTCTAGATGCGTTTTCCATGAAGTCATATTTCTGAGTTTCGGACATCACAATTTGTGGTCTTGAAATGGAAGCGATTGTAAGGCCACAGCTTCAGCGGGATGACCTTGGTCCTGGGTGGAGTGGAGGGGCGAGAACAACAGGAGAAGGGCCCTTGTTTAAGCATAAGTAACTGTTTATGTTCAGCTCCACAGTGATATGCTTGACACTTACGTGAATGGATATCTGTGGAACTTTCTTGCACAATGCTAAAATATTTGCAGCCTTCATTAAGCCACCTTTGAACAATTTCTGGGAAATTTATTTCATAGTATCTCTTCTTTCTTTGGAATTCTTTTTTAAATCTGGTTTAAAGGTAAAGACCTAATATCGTAGCAGTAGCTATAAGACGGAAGTTACCCATGGCAACAAACCTCTCAAATGCTTCATTTGTCTCACAGTGGATATTGGCCAGCTCCCCCCACCTGTCCCCATTGCATTCCTATGTTTGCTCATGCTGTTCCTTCTGTTTGAAATGCTATTCCTGCCGTCATCATTCATGCAGGAATATATATCTCCTTCTGTTTGTCAAGGAAATTGTGAGCTAAATTTTATTCTAAGTCACTTCTGCTACTGAGCAAGAATAATGCAAAGGAACACTGCTAAACTGGGTATGACTATCCAGTGTTATAAGGGAGAGGCGTGTGTTTATTTATTAGTTTTAAGTGAATGACTTTCAATCACTCTAGTCAACATTGCTGATATGAATATTTTCATGTGAAATGATTGCTATTGTGTTTGTTGGTTTTGCAAATCAGAACCTATTTGTTGAACACCATTAGGCCAATATATCTCATCATAATATTTGCCAGTTCCACAGGTTTTACAAATTAGTTACTGTGACGGTAGTTTTCTATTAACATGAATTTACTGATTAACTGATTTATTTACTTTAAGAGAATTCATATAGCGCAGTGCCACTGTTCCATGACTGAGGGTGTGTGCATGGATTCTTGGTATTAAAAACAACCACCTCCCACTGTACATATATTTGTTCCCGGCTCTACATGCCCAGAAAGTACCTTGTGGAAAATATTATAAAAGAGTCACTTAGGAAATTAATTAGTAACATTTGCAGGCAGGACCCTGAATCAATACTTCCTCAGTTTACCTGGGTCCCTTCATGAGTGAGTGCAGCTGTATCAGAGGAAGATCACTGGAATTTGCCAAGAACTTCGTTTTTTTCAGATGAACAAACGAAAATAATAATGAATACCATTTCCATCTATTAAATAGGTAACCAAAAAACCCCAAACCATTGTCACCTAGTCAATTCCGACTCATAGCAACCCTATGGGACGGAGTAGAACTGCCCCATAGGGTTTCCAAGGAGTGGCTGCTAGATTTAAAATGCCGACCTTTTGGTTAGCAGCCAAGCGCTTAACCACTGCGCCACCAGGGCTCCATATATATTTGTTCTAAGAAGGTATCTGTGCATATTTAGTATCTCATGTACTTGGAATGTGGAAATTAATCTGGTCTATGAGAGTCTGTTATTGTTGTTGTTAGGTTCCGACTCACAGCAACGCTATGTACCACAAAACGAAACACTGCTCAGTCCTGCGCCAACCTTACGATCATTGTTATGCTTGAGCCCATTGTTGCAGCCACTGTGTCAATCCATCTTGTTGAGGGTCTTCCTCTTTGTCGCTGACCCTCTACTTTACCAAGCATGATGTCCTTCTCCAGGGACTGATCTCTCCTGATAACATGTCCAAAGTAAGTGAGACGTAGTCTTGCTATCCTTGCTTCGAAGGAGCATTCTGATTGTACTTCTTCCAAGACAGATTTGTTCATTCTTTTGGCAGTCCATGGTATATTCAATATTCTTTGCTAATGCCACAATTTTAAGGCATCAATTCTTCTTCGGTCTTCCTTATTCCTTGTCCAGCTTCCCATGCATTATGATGCAATTGAAAATACCATGGCTTGGCTCAGGCACCTTAGTCTTCAAGGTGACATCTTTGCTTTTCAACGTTTTAAAGAGGTTTTTGCAGCAGATTTTCCCAATGCAATGCATCTTTTGATTTCTTGACTGCTGCTTCCAAGGGTGTTCATTGTAGATCCAAGTAAAATGAAATCCTTGACAACTTCAATATTTTCTCTGTTTATCATGATGTCGCTTAGTGGTCCAGTTGTGAGGATTTTTGTTTTCTTTATGTTGAGGTGTAATCCATACTGAAGGCTGTGATCTTTGATCTTCATCAGGAAGTGCTTCAAGTCCTCTTCACTTTCAGCAAGCAAGGTTGTGTCATCTGCATAATGTAGGTTGCTAATGAGTCTTCCTCCAATCCTGATGCCCCGTTCTTCTTCATATAGTCCAACTTCTTGGATTATTTGCTCAGCATACGGATTAAATAGGCATGGTGAAAGGATACAACACTGACGAACACCTTTCCTGACTTTAAACCATGAAATATTCCCTTGTTCTGTCCGAATGACTGCCCTGTGATCTATGTACAGGTTCCTCATGAGCACAATTAAAGTGTTCTGGAATTGCCATTCTTCTCAATGTTATCCATAATTTGTTATGATCCACACAGTTGAATGCCTTTGCATAGTCAATAAAACACAGGTAAACACCTTTCTGGTATTCTCTGCTTGCAGCCAGGATCCATCTGACATCAGCAATGATATACCTGGTTCTATGTCCTCTTCTGAATCCAGCCTGAATTTCTGGCAGTTCCCTCTCGATATACTGCTGCAGCCACTTTTGAATGATCTTCAGGAAACGTTTACTTGTGTGTGATATTAATGATATTGTTCCATAATTTCCGAATTCTGTTGGATCACCCTTCTCGGGAATAGGCACAAATATGGATCTCTTCCAGTCGGTTGGCCAGGTAGCTGTCTTCCAAACTTCTTGACATAGACGAGTGAGCACTTCCAGCTCTAGTTGGCCAAAATCAATTAATTTTGGTCTGTTGCATCCTTGTAACTCCAATTTAAACATTGCTAATTTAATACGTTAAATTGAGTGTTTTCAAGTTAAATTTTTAAGTTTAAATGTAACTAAAGTTTAAGCACAATACTGGCAACCCAAAATAACTAAGTTAATTATATTTGTAAATGTAGACACTGGATACGTTAGAGATATTTATGTACTTAGGAAGGTTAGATTTGTTAATTCAGAAAATTAAAGTACTTTAAAAAAAAACAACTAAACGTGTGAATACAGTTTTCAATATGTGAAGATATTTAATTATCTGTAAATTGAATCAATGTTTACCAAAAGCCCCTCAGGAGTAATTGCTAAAATCTGCCAAATTTAAACGTAGAATCATAAATTTCTTAAGATCAACTTAAAACATAAGGAAAAACTAGATTTTTAAGTTTATACCTTATTACACTGAATGTAAATTTTAAAACCAAAAATAAGGCCAATGATAGACATTTCTGAGTTCAAAACCAACCTCAAGGAGAACAAAAAACACACATCAACAGACACGACAGTAGGTAAAAATGAAAATAAAACAGGGATGACAGTATTAATACTTGAAAATGTAAAATTCAAGGCAAGAAGCGTCAAGTGGGACAAAGGAGGTCAGTTTATATGAATAAAAACTCAGTGAAGGGGAGGATAAAACAGTTACAAGCCATGATGTGCAAATAATTGCACTGAAATTTTATAGTGAACAAAAACTTACAGAAATACCAAAAAACAAAACAAAGAACCCTAACAGAAACGTGAGAGGAGACTTAACATACTAATAGCAAAAGGAGCCTTGAAGCCGGAAAACAAGTTCACATTTTTCCACCCTGAATTGTCACTCCTGACAGTCAACCCTAATGATATAACTGGAAGTGTGGGCAAAGCTTTATATGCAAGAGTGTTCAACTATAGCCATAACCGTGAAATTTTTAATTACTCGAATGTCCAACAGTTTGGAAATGATCAGTTAGGGTTCTCAGTTGAAAGGATCTCTGAACCTTCGAAATTATATGCAGAATTTGGCGTGTCTGTGTATAGCTTTAATTAGCTTCACCAAGCGGTTCATGTCCCTAAAATAGTAAGAATAACTAAATAAAATATGGAACATTTAGAGACTATTAACGCAGCCAATAAAAAGTCCCCCAATGATTTTATTAACATGGAAAAATGTTTATGTTATGTGGAGTGAAAAAATAGGCTAAAAATTCTCCGTATGTATGACAGTTGACTAAAGCACACACAGAAATCACATCCACACATGCATACAAAGGGAAAGAAGTGACCGAGTGGAAGCTTCCTAAGGAAATGAATTTTGGTTTGTTTTCTTCACTGCTGTAGACTAGCATGTAGAACAGTGTCTGGCACGTGGTAGGTGATCAATAAATATTTGTTGAATGAATAAATAGAAATTCACCCGAATGTTCATAATGATGATCCCTGAGTAGTAAGATTACGGGTGTTTTTGCTTTATACTGTATTTTCCAAATATTCTGAGTGCATTTAGTATGTTTAGAATGACAAAAAAAAAAAAAAAAAAGGTATGTTTTAAAAACTGGGACAGGACTTCCCCGATTTGCCATGAGTTGGGGACGACTAACTGCAGCTACAACATATTAAGGAGAAGACTTTCATTTCTTCCCCTAAGATGCCTTTCTCATGCTTCTTTTTTTCTTCATATTTGCTATCTTAGGTAAATCATAACCCGTTGCTGTTGAGTCGATTCCAGCTCATAGTGACCCCATAGAACAGAGTAGAACTGCCCCCATAGGGCTTCCGAGGAGCGGCTGGTGGATTCGAACTGCGGACCTTTCGGTTAGCAGCTGAGCGCTTAGCCACTGCGCCACCAGGGCTCCTAGGTAAACCATAACACCCTGCTATTTAGGAGTCATACATGCCTGCAAGCCAAATTTCACATTCAAAGTCTAAATTCTGTTCCCAACATACCTTTCTGTCTGAATCTCCGACTCTTGGCGTAAGAAAATGCCGTCACCGGATTCATTTTCTGTTCCCAGTCTTTGCTTCCTGGGACAGTGAGGTATATAGCGAGAAAGGGCTGACTTCATGCATTCCAACCAAATGGTGGTCTTGTTCTGTCTCATCCCGTCTTCATAAATCCTGCCCACCCTCACTCCCTAACCACTCCTCCTGCTTTCTCTGACCATCCCATCCCAGAGCTCTCTCTCTCTGATGTCCTTCAGCACCTGTTGTTTCTACTGTTCGCCCTGTGTTCTTACTGTTGTTCCGAGATGTCTCCCAAGTGCATATTTTGATTTCTCCAAGTAAACCTCTTGGGGCTGGGGAGAATGAGGCCGACTTCTCTGTATCTCTTATCAAGCCTGGCACAGTGCTCTGACGTAGCAGACACCAGACACGTATTTATTGAAAATGGCTGGGTGTTGTTCAGTTGTGACACTGGTCACAGCACGTGAAAAAGCAGAGCTTGGGAATCTACAGGCTGGAGTTCAAATCCCACTTCTATTGTTTACTGTTTAACTTTGGGACCTTCAATTAGGTCGTGTCTTTGAGCCTTTCACAGCAGTTGACTGAAGTTAAAAGTTAAAAGTTCTTGCTCTATCTTCTCAGCTCTATCATTTCCTTACTCTTTGATCTTGGGCAAATTATTTTGCCTCTCTAAGCCTCAGTTTCCTCATTTATAACACAGAGGGTTGTCCTGGGGTAAATGAGATAAAGCTTGGGAAAGCCCCTTAATACAAGGTGGAATGCTTGATAAAGGCTTGCTTGAAAGATAGGGCTTTTTTTTGGTGCTTGGGAGGAAAACAGTGGCAAAGACTGGCATATCTGAACCTCCTTCATGAGTTCCTATGAATGTTCAATGAACCAACACATAGGGAAGTTTTTAGCAGGATACTGGCTAAGTAGGTGCTGCTGATCATTATTTATATAGCTTTAGATTTTTATAGATTTATATACGGAGTCTCCTATATAATGGATTGGAGTTCCTGAATGGTACAAATGGTTAATGTGCTTGGTTGCTAACCAAGAGGTTGAGTCCACCCAGAGGCACCCTGAAAGAAAGGACTGGTGATCTCCTTCCAGAAAAATCAGCCATTGAAAACCCTATGGAGCACAGTTCTGGTCTGATACACATGGAGTTGCCGTGAGCTAGAATCGACTCTGGGGCAGTGGATTGGTTTATATAATGAATTAGTAATGTCTGCCTTGCAGAATTGTTGGTTGGATTCAATGTGCAATCGGCATGAAATTGATTAGTATAAAACAGGTGATCAATAAATCATGATTTTCTTCTTTCTCCCCCCTGATTTCTCTTCTCTCACCTTCTCTACCCGCCTTCTTGGCCATCTTATGTGATAATAGTGAACACCTGAAGAATTGCTGGGGTACTCTAATCTTGTCTGGATGAAGAAATGGTTTGTGGAGAAATTCTGGTCTCTGCTGAGCTTCTGTCATTGTTTGCCCCTCAGTGACATTCGCATCGTACGCATTGTTACTCATGTAGAGATGATACTCAGATTGTAGTACCCTGAGACCAAAAGGAATCAACTCAGTAGCGTGCAGTTGTAGAATCTGAGGCCCAGAGAGGTTCTGTGATTTACTCAAGGTCACACGGCAAGTTGTCGATGGAACCCTGGGTGTTCTGCAGGTCTGTGTTGCCTGTCCTCTCCTGGGCTTGGCGATTACCTCTCATGATGCTCAGGGCCTATGTCAGACCTGCACACGCCTGGCAAAGAGCTGCGAAACTCGCCTCTTCTCCTTCTGGAGCTCCCAGAAAATACACTTGAATAAAAGTTCTTTGCTCTTAGTTTCACCCCCTAAAACACATGTTATTCATTAAATGGCTATTTAATATAAAGAGACAAATTAAACAGGGGGGAGAGGCAAGGGAAGTATGTCTTTAATGTTTTCCCCGGTTGCTTTTTGTGCAGGTGGGTTGCTGCAGGAGTCCCTCTTCTGAAGCCCATCTGGGATGTTAGTTTAGCTCTATTGATGGTTGAGACTCCGTCTTTCATCCTAACCACATGCCAAGACAATAAGTAATTGAACCACATGTTTTGCCTTTTTAAAAAGGTGTAATCTCCTTCTGAAGTGTAGAGATGTTTAGCAGGATTTTTCTAATTTGTCTGCCATCACACCATGCGGGCTAGGCTCCAAGCCCCGACTCCCGTGTCTCTTCATCATTGTCTTTTGATGAACACCTGTTTCCAGCATACAGATATATCTGCTGAGATGCAAAATTAAAATAATTTCAGCAGTATAGGAATAATTAGGAACCTTTTTTTGAAAGGTCCACCTGTTCCAAATATCAAAATATCATATTTAGTTGCATGTACATCCTTTTATCAGCATATATTCTTTATGCTAGGTATGTATCTATTTGACAGTAATTCTCCTCTGATATTCCATTAAGTAAAAAAATAAATATTTTCATTTTTTATCTAAAATTCAATTGTAAGCAATTTTTTAAAACAACCAGAGTTTTTTCTATGTTCACTGAGAGAGAAAGAGATGTAAGGAAATTACTCTAAACCTTGATTAAGAGAAGAAACTTTTCAAGAGCTCTGTTAGTTATGATTGATTGTGACTTGTGTTAAGGATTTGACTTCTTTGTAGATACAATGAGTCTGTGAATCTTAAGATAGTTATAATAGATATTTTTTAAGGAAAAGATAGAAGGGCCTCTTTTAATACAAGGCTTTTGTTAAACTTTGGTACCTTAAACATTTGAGTCACTATATTAAATATGAAGAATTACTTTGTTTTATATTTAGCATTGATGTCACTTTATTTCTAAAGCTGTATCCATGGTGCTTCCACCCAGCTAGCCCGTAAACTGGGAGCTCTGTGGCTTGAGTGTTGGAGGTGAAATTGCATAGCAGCTGTAATCTCCTTTCAGAGACACTCGCCAAGACGGACCCCTGTCCTAATACTTTAGAGGAAAGGTCTCCATTTCCAGGAATTCTTATGAACAAAAGATAAGCCCACAGAGATTTTTGTTAAAAATACCCAGGTCAGGAGACCTTAGTATACAACCGCCTGTTTATGATTTCCATTTAACGTTAGCTACGCTGGAGCTCCCGCTGGATAAGAAGTCACTCCTTACTTCCTAAAACACCCACTAAACCAGACTCACAAGTGAGAGCTAAGTTCATGTAGAAATGTGTCACGACTTGTCTTCCCGTTCAGAATGTGGAATCTGAAGTGACAAATTTTGGGTTGTTTTTCTAATGACCGTGCAAAAAAGTAAACCAGCAGTTGCCTGGTCCTTACGCGCAAAGTTGTCTACAAGGTGTTATATGGCTGATTGCTTTTTAGCTGTTGGGGATGTTTTAGGCAGTGGTTATATACACAAGACTAATTACACCAGTTAATCCACACCAACGTGTGAGCAATAAGCATGCTTTTACAATTAAGATGTAATTTTTAAAAATTCTTTATTGGCTACATTTAGAGACACAGCAGTTCCAGATTTACTGTACAATAAGAAAAGGAGTTATCCAAATTGAATAAATGTAAATTTCAGCTTAACCCTGTTGCTGTGGAGTCGATTCTGACTCATAGCGACCCTGTAACACAGAGTAGAAATGCCTCATAGAGTTTCCGAGGAGCAGCTGGTAGATTCGAACTGTGGACCTTTTGGTTAGCAACCAAGTTCTTAACTGCTGCGCCACCAGGCTCCAAATTTCAGCTTGGGCAAATAAATTAATATATAGCGAATAAAACCTACACTTGTGTGAGAGATACGGACTTGCATAAGAATGATTATTCTAAGCAAGTATATGGATTGTAGCTTTTGTGGTCATCAAATTATAGAGATCTAAAATTACTTTGCTTAATGTGATGTAACAATATCACATTACTTCTACTAGCTTTTATTTCTGATGTTGGTGGTTGTGTTAGGCAAAATAATGCCCCCCCTAAAGATGTCTATATCCTAATCCCCAAAACCTGTGAATATGTTACCTTACATGGTTAAATTAAGGATTTTGAGATGGGGAGATTATCCTGGATTACGCAGGTGGGCCGATGTAATCACAAGGGTCCTGATAAGTGAGAGAGGGAGGCAGGAAAGTCAGTGTCAGAGTGATGCAACATGGGAAAGACTCAGTCAGCCATTGCTAGCTTTGAAGGTGGAGGAAGGGGCCACAAGCCAAGGAATTTGGGCAGCATCTAAAGCTGGAAAGGCAAAGAAACAGATTCTCCCCTCAGACTCCAGAAAGTACCCCAGCCCTCTTAATACCTTGATTTTATTCCCATGAGACTCATTTCTGAATTCTGACCTCCAGAACTGTAAGATAATACATTTGTGTTGTCTTAAGCCACTAAGTTTGTGTTCGTTACAACAGCAATAGGGAACTAGTACAGCTTTGTCTTGGCCCCTCAGAGTCTCAGATTCCTCATCCCTAAAGTGGTTATAACATTTCTTTGTTTTTTTTTGTAAGAATTAATGAGTTAATGCATGTGAAATTACTTTAAAAGCTATAAAAAATTTAAAAGATAATATCATTTGTAAAATCAGTAAAACTATTTCTAAATTCTACAGTAACTGATTGAGACTCTTTGCCGATATATGACTCAATAATTTAAAAATCTTCCCCAAATCTCTGTCAGTAAAGAACTAGTGACCAGAGAATGTGGAGCGTGTCCAGCTTCACTGGAAAGCAGCTGTTAGGATGGAGTCAGGCAGCCAGAGGAAGGGATTGAGTAAATGACCCAGCCAGTAGAAAAGCCAAGAACATAACTGATGTCAACTAGGCAGCAGAGATCCAACAAACGGGAAATTATCTTAGCAGGACTGGGGGGGGTGGGCAAAAATACCAGAGCTCATTAAAAGAACCCAAAACCAAAAAACCAAGCCCATTGCCGTTGAGTCGATTCTGACTAGTATCGACACACAGGACAGAGTAGAATCAGCCCACAGGGTTTCCAAAGCTGTAATCTTTATGGGAGCAGACTGCTACATCTTTTTCACATGAAATGGCTGGCGAGTTTGAACCACTCACCTTTTGGCTAGCAGCCGAGCACTTAACCACTGCGTCACCAATGCACCTTATTAAAGAACAAGCTACATTGTTTACAGCAAAAAAAAAAAAGAAAGCCTAAATACCTCTTAAACACTATTCTCTAAAAAGATAGACAACATTTTTTGCCTAAAGGTATTCAGCACTAAATTATTTTAATTGTAAAAGAAAGAAAAAATGAAAACTAAATGTTCAACAGTTCGGGAATGATTAAGTAATATATGGTTTAACAGGGTTACATATTATACTTAAAGTGCCTATAAAAGCTTTTAATAACCTTTGGGGAAAAGTGCATACGTGTATTAAGCATATGCATTGATAATTACTGGTGATTGGAATGAGAAAGTTGGAAACAAAGAAGGATCTGTAGTTGGAAAATGTAGCCTTGGTGATAGAAATGACACCAGAGACTGCATGGTAGAGTTTTGCAAGACCAATGACTTATTTGTTGAAAATACCTTTTTCAGCAACATAGATGACAACTTGTACATGTGGACCTTGTCCGATGGAATACAAAGGGATCAAATCAACTACATCTGTGGAAAGAGATGGTGGAAAAGCTCAATATAATCAGTCAGAACAAGGCCAGAGGCAGATTGATGAACAGATCATCAATTGGTCGTATGCAAGTTCAAGTTGAAGCTGAAGAAAATTAAAACTAGTCTACGAGAGTCAAAATACGACTTTGAGTATATCCCACTTGAATTTAGAGACCATCTCAAGAATAGATTTGACGCGTTGAACACTAATGACCAAAGACCAGATGAGTGGTGGAGTGACATCCAGGACATCACACATGAAGAGAGCAAAAAGTTATTAAAAAGACAGGAAAGAAAGAAAAGACCAAAATGAGTGTCAGAAGAGACTCTGAAACTTACTCTTGAAAGTAGAGTAGCTAAATCAAATGGAAAAAATGATGAAGAGCTGAACAGAAGATTTCAAAGGATGACTCGAGAAGACAAATTAAAGTATTATAATGAAGAAAAAAATTCAAGCCTCGAGTTGCAATTTTGAAGGATTCTGTAGCCAAAATATCGAATGACACAGGAAGCATCAAAAACAGATGGCAGGAATGCACAGAGTCACTGTACCAAAAAGAATTGGTCGATGTTCAGCCATTTCAGGAGGTAGCATATGATCAAGAACCAATGATATTGAAGGAAGAAATCCAAGCTGCACTGAAGGCGTTGGCGAAAAACAAGGCTCCAGGAATTGACAGAATACTGATTGAGATGTTTCAACAAATAGATGCAACGCTAGAAGCATTCACTTGTCTATGACAAGAAATTTGGAAGACAGCTACTTGGCCAACCAACTGGAAGAGATCCATATTCGTGCCCATTCCAAAGAAAGGTGATCCAATGGAATGAGGAAATTATTGAACAATATCATTAATATCACACACAAGTAAAATTTTGCTGAAAATAGTTCAAAAATTGTTGCAGCAGTACATCGACAAGGAACTGCCAGAAATTCAAGCCAGATTCAGAAGAGGATGTGAAATGAGGGATATCATTGCTGATGTCAGATGAATCTTGGCTGAAAGCAGAGAATACCTGAAAGATGTTTACCTGTGGATGGTAACAAATTATGTATAACATTGTGAAGAATGGGAATTCTAGAATACTTAATTGTGCTCATGTGGAACCTATGTATAGACCAAGAGGCAGTCATTTGACCAGAACAAGGGGATACTGCACAGTCTAAAGTCAGGAAAGGTTTGCATCCTTTAGCCATACTTATTCAATCTGTATGCTTAGCAGATAATCTGAGAAGCAGGACTATATGAAGAAGAATGTGGCATCAGAATTGGAAGAAGACTCATTAACAACCTGCAGATATGCAGATGACACAGCCTTGCTTGCTGAAATCAAAGAAGACTTGAAGCACTTACTGATGGAGATCAAAGACCACAGCTTTCAGTAAGGATTACACCTCAACATAAAGAAAACAAAAATCCTCACAACTGGGCCAATAAGCAACATCATGCTAAATGGACAAAATATTGAAATTGTAAAGGATTTCATTTTATTTGGATCCACAGTCAACACCCATGGAAGCAGCAGTTGAGAAATCAAACCATGTATTGCGTTGGACAAATCTGCCACAAAAGACCTCTTTAAAATGTTAAAAAGCAAAGATATATCACTTTGAGGACTAAGGTGCACCTGTCCCAAGCCGTGATAGTTTCAATCACCTCAAATGTATTGGAAAGTTAGACGGTGAATAAGGAAGACCAAAGAAGAATTGAGGCCTTTGAATTATGATGTTGGTGAAGAATATTGAATATACCATGCACTGCCAGAAGAATGAACAAATCTGTCTTGGAAGAAGTACAGCCGGAATGCTCCTTAGAAGCTAGGATGGCGAGACTTTGTCTCACGTACTTTGCAAATGTTATCAGGAGGGATAAATCCCTGGAGAAGGACATCATGCTTGTTAAAATAGAGGGCTAGCCAAAAAGAGGAAGACTCTCAATGAGATGAATTGACACAGTGGCTGAAACAATGGGCTGAGATACAGCAGCGATTGTGAGGGTGGTGCAGGACCTGGCAGTGTTTCATTCTGTTGTTCGTAGGGTCACTATGAGTCAGAACGGACTCAACAGCACCTAACAGCAACAACAACAACATGGAGTATAGTCACAAATATGTTTAAGAAAAACTTTAAAGAAACCTAGAATAAAAAAAAAATTATCAGAGGTTATTTCTGAATGGTGGAGTAATGGTGATTTCTTCCCTTTTTCAATTTTTCCTTTTCCAATTTTCTAAAATGAATGTACATTACTTTCTGTAATTTTCTCAAAACAACATAAAATTTAAAAAATTATACCATACTCCTATGATCTTTGGAGCCCTGGTGGTGCAGTGGTTAAGAGCTCGCTTGCTAACCAAAAAGTCCGCCGTTGGAATCCACCAGCAGCTCCTTGGAAACCCTGTGGGGCAGTTCTGCTCTGTCGTTTAGGGTCGCTGTGATCTTTTGACTAGAGTAGTTGATTCACTGCTGCCATTTCCTAATTAGTGGCTCTCTCTCTCTCACTTTTAATTTAACTCAGTAACATTTATTGCATAGCTACTTTGTTCCAGTCGTTTTGCTAAACCTTGTGAGGAATATAGCAGTGAATAAAATATAGTAGTTGACCTTTGGGGATTTACTAGCTGGTAAGCACAAAATATAAAGAAACTTCACAGTCCAGGTCTGAGGAATACAGACAGGACTAGGGAAGAATTGGGGAAGGTGAGATGAGGTGCCTCATGGGAGAAGTAAGCAGGACCTTTCTAGAGGACATGAACAAAGAGATTCGGGGAGGAAAGGATTATGTGTGGGAAGAAATGCACAGGCAGAGAAGTAGGAGAGGAGAGGGTCCTGTGTGGAGAACAGTGACTATTCCCAGATAGTTAGTGTGGTGGGAACAATGCGAGGCCGGGACAGAAGGAGAACAACAACTTGAAAACGAAGCTGACGTGGAAGCGACGTGGTTGTGGAGGGCCTCGACGGGAGGCTGCTAAGTTTGTTTGTCAGCTTCGGCCACGCTAGCTTCTTGACACTAAACCACCAAGACAAAAAACTTAATAAAAAAAAAAGCACCCAGTCGTCTGAATGTTTGACAGCAGGGTAGTTGACTGAATGTTTACTCTGTTTTCAGATGTTTTAGGATCTTGAAGCATACGCATAGGAAGATGATTCTCCCACTGATCGTATGCACTGGGATGAGATTTTAAAGAGGCTTTGGACTTGCCTACTTGCTTGTCCCAGTCAGCCGCCTGGGATAAATTTTAAAGCAGCACCATAACTCCAGCCCTGGTGGCGCAGTGGTTCAGAGCTCGGCTGCTACCCAAAAGGTTGGCAGTTCAAATCCACCAGCCACTCCTTGGAAACCCTATGGGGCAGTTCTACTCTGTCCAATAGGGTCACCGTGAGTCGGAATTGACTCAACAGCAAGGGGTTTGTTTTTTATGGTTTACTGTGACTCTAGGATTCCAGTTCAGAACTTGAGACTGTCTTCCTCCAAACTCATCAAGTCTTCCCTGCGCCATCTTCTCTACCTTTGGTTTGGTGTCCATGGACATGCTGTCTCCCTCACAGAATCGTAACTCTTCAGTGGGTAAGAGCTGTGTCTACTTTCTTTTGTTCTTTTCCTTTTGATTAGATTTAAGAATAGAAGATAGCCATGTCTCAGTTTCCTAGTGCTGCTGTACCAGAAATACTACATGTGGACGGCTTTAAGGATTAAAAGCGTATTTTCACACCGGCCTGAAGGCTAGAAGTCTGAATCAGGGTCTTGGCCCTATCGATTCCTTCCCTGGTGGGTAGTTGCAGATGTTCCTGGGTTCCTCAGCTTGTAGACGCCCCTCACATAACGTCTGTGTGTGCACATCTCTGTGTCTAATCTGCTGTTTTTAATTACTCAGAAATAATTAGATTTGAACCCGCCCTGCTTGGGTACGATCTAATTAACATAATAAAGAAATCTTATTTCCAAACAAGATTATATCTACAGATACAGGGTTAGGGTTCCAACATATATTTTTTTTTGGAGGGAGGGGGACACAATTTAATCCATAACAAGCAATTTTTTTTTAAATAAATGGATTGGCATCCTATTCATTTGTGCCAACCCATGAGCAGCAGTACCTACTCAGCATTTAGATATGAGATTTCTGGTAGGTTCAGAAGCCATCACCTGAGACATTTAGAAGGACCATGGCAACATCCTGCGTCCTCCAATGTTGTCTTACCATTCTCCCTATTTCTGCTACATTTTCTGATTGAACATATTATTAGGCATAAATTGTTTTCCATGGTTCATAATTTAGTTCTTTTTAAATGACCAGCCTTAAGTGTCTGAACTGGGAAAAATAATTCCTTTTCTTTTTAGGGGATTTCTTTCCCACGTTGGTATTTGTAAATCTTTTCTGTTGCCATCGGTTATCTGATCTCTTGGCAGTTCACGCTCCATTCTCTTAGACTCTTTAATGGCATGTTTTCCAAAGCTTTTGTCACCATTACTACCCTTTGGATTCTTTCCAAATTAGCAATCTTTTTTTTTTTATATATATAGAAGGAGCCAAAAATTGCATGCAGTTTTCCAGACGTAGCTTTAGGAGTGTGGTGAATAATGGGATAATTACTTCCCACGTGAGCTTTGGTGACACCCAAATGGATTTGTAGGCATTCTCTTTTCCCATTTTTATCCTAAATGATGACATTCACTGAGAAATGATCAGATCTTTTATTGAGGAAAATTTAATGGGGAAAAGTTTTGCTAAGTAACAAATTAGGTGATGCCAAAATACTGATAATTGTCTAAAAAATGGCCATTTGTGTTGGGAAGTATTAAATTTGGTGGAAATGTCAAGCTCCGACTAAGTAGTATATTTTTAGTTTGGTGCATTTGTAGAGAGGGAGTAGAGAAACTCTCAAGCAGGGGATGGTTGGAGTGGGCAGAGCACCTCATCAGGACCGTGTTTAGCCACGCAGTGCTGGGACTGCCATGAAAAGTGGCCAGGGTCATAGGCAGTGCTGGGACTGCCATGAAAAGTGGCCAGGGTCATAGGCAGTGCTGGGACTG
>NW_004444028.1:9516396-9524498 GCF_000243295.1 Trichechus manatus latirostris | reverse complement strand
TGCTGGGACTGCCATGAAAAGTGGCCAGGGTCATAGGCAGTGCTGGGACTGCCATGAAAAGTGGCCAGGGTCATAGGCAGTGCTGGGACTGCCATCAGTTAGCACTGCTCATTTCTGCGCATAGTTAAATGTTTATTAAACACCTGCTCTGTGCTGGGCGCTGTTCTGTATGCTAGGACTGTAGACCAAGTTAGTCCACTTCTCCGCTTAAAGCTCTCCATTGGCATCCTCTCTAACTCAGTAAAAAACACACTCCTGACACTGACTTACGTACCAAACCAAACCCAACTCACAGTGACCCTATAGGACAGAGTAGAACTGCCCTATAGGACAGAGTAGAACTGCCCTATAGGACAGAGTAGAACTGCCCCATAAGGTTTCCAAGGAGTGGCTGGTAGACTGGAACTGCCAACCTTTTGGTTAGCAGCCAAGCTCTTAACCACTGCGCCACCAGGGCTCCATTGGCTCCATGTAACCTGGCCCTTGCCACCTCTCTGACCTCATCTCCTGCCCTCTCCTCCTCAGCTCGCTCTGCTCTACTCGTACGAGGCCTCTGGGCCTGTGCACTCAGTGTTCCTCGGCCAAGAAAGCTGGGGTTCAGGCAGAGGGCAAGGCTTTGAGAATCACTATCTGTTAAGCACTTAGTGTATGCCAGGCACTATGCTAAATGCTTTACAAACATTATTGCACTTAAGCTTTATGTCAAAACAGAAATATCGTTATTACTGCTCCTGTTATTAGTAGTTACTAAATATTAATATTAGTAGTAATATTTGCTCATTATTACCCTTATTAAAGAAGAGAAGTTAGGTAACTAGCTCATGACTACTCAACTAGTAGTTGGTAGGACTAGACCACTATACTCTA
This sequence comes from Trichechus manatus latirostris, assembly GCF_000243295.1. Lineage (NCBI taxonomy): Eukaryota > Metazoa > Chordata > Mammalia > Sirenia > Trichechidae > Trichechus > Trichechus manatus. Next base: position 9,523,631 of record NW_004444028.1, on the reverse strand, counting down.
AATATCTCCTTGTTCTTGGCTGCTCTGTTGAAAGATTCAGATGAAGAAAAACTTGGCTCCACAAAGCTTGAAGATTTATCTACCAGACCCTTCACATTCATATGTTAGCATAATTACCTTTAGCCTCTTCTTAGATGCAAAGCCCAGAGGCGCCATGTGTGTGGATGTACAGTTGTTGTATAGATAGCAGTCCTTTAGATGACTTTGTAAGTCGGAAGAATAAACTGTTGTACAATTGACTTCTATTTCAGGATGATTATTTGAACCTAAGTATTTAATTTTCCTCCTTTCCAAATTCTCATTGAAATAAACACAGAGATGTAGAGCAAGAGGGAAAAACTGAAGCAGCCCTGGAAAGGAGAAAAAGATAGACCAGAAACTTGGAGTAATTTCTGGATGATATCCTGCAAACAGAATCACATAACCTCCTACTTTTAGAGTGCCACAGGGCTTTGGCCTAGGCACCATCTCTCTTAATTATACACAGTGAACCCTATCTTTATTGCTGCTTTGAATATTCCCCACAACTGTAAACTTGTATAGCCAACTTCCTACTAGACATCTCCTGTAGTTACTCAATGGGTAGCTCAAGTTTAACTTAGTCGAAACTAGTCATCAGCAATTTTTAATTAAAATTAAAACACACAGACACAAACCTAGGACTTATGATTCTTCCGTCTCCTATCAGACTTAACCCGCCCAGGCATTTGCATTTTAGTAAAACACCACCACTATCTATCTCATTGCTGGAGACAACAATCTAAGTATTGCGTTTGATTCTGTTCTTGCCCTCACTCCCGAAATGCAGTCCACCAGTGACCATCTCTATCAAAATGTACCCCGAATTTGGGTACCTCTCCCCATCTCCATCACCTGTCCTCAGCATACTCTTGCTTTTCCTATAATAGATTCCCACCTAGCAGCAGAGGGAGCTTTTACAACTGAAAATCAGGTTATGTTACTCCTCCCCACAGCCTAGACAAAACCCACACTCTTAAAACCGTCCAGCGGCTGTGCATCACACTTAAAATAAAATCCACACTCCTTATTCTGGTTTACAAAGCCTGACTTTATCTGGACCCTGCCATCTCTTATCACTTTCTTGTTCATTTAATATGCCCCAGCTTCTTTCAGTTTTTAGAACTTGCCAATCATTTCCCATGTTGGGGTCTTTGTACTGGCAATGTCCTCTCCCTGACGTCAAGAGGATCTTCACTGATCTTTACATGACTGCCTCTTGCTCATCAGTTGGCTCTCAGCTCCTTAGAGGGCGAGTCACTGACCTCCCTATTTGAAGTTGGCCTACCTTCTTTAGTTATCTACGTAGCAATTAGCACTAGCCAAACCGTTTTCTTGTTTGTTTATTGTTTCTTCTCATCTGCTAAGCAGAAATGCTCCCAAAAGCAAGAACCTATCTGTTTTGTTTAGTGCAGAATTTGCTCTACCTACGTGATGCATAGGAGGCACTCAATATGTGAGTGAATGAATAAACATGGATTCGAAACACAACTCACGTGTCAAAAAATTAATAATAATTATCGTCTAAATATAAAGATCATTTCAACAAACTCTGAGCAAACTATTCAAAAGAAACAAAAAATATAAAACAAGGTGACAGAAACTACACCAAATGTTGCCCACAATTGCAGTAAATACGATTGGATTAAACAACAAATATTTTCAGATTGGGTCTCAAAATATGAGCAAACTACTCGCTGTTTATAAGAGACCCTTAAAGCAGGAAGATATAGAAGGATAAAAGTAAAACACAAAGAAAACCCTAGAAAATGCAAAAACAGGTGTAGTAATATCAGAAAAAGTAGAAATAGAAAAGCGACACTTATTTCATTGTTCAAATGTGCACTCCTCAAGGAGGCTAGACCAGTGGTAACCTGATGCACTCACTAACATAATACTGAAATACATAAAGCAATAAACTCAGAAATCTTAGGTTATAAAAACCACAATCATAGTAGAAGGCTTTTGCACATATTTTTTGAGACTTTGGCTGATAAGGCAAAATTATAGAGGAGCTAAACAATATAACTGATAGCTTTGTTTATGTATGGAACTTCGTATTCAACTAATAGAGGATAATTATTTTTCAAATATAAAAGAAGGTTTAAAAAGTTGCTTACATTCTAGGTTGCAAAGACAGCTTCAATACCCAAAGATAGGAATACTTATTATTTTACAATGATGCAATAAAACCAGCAATAAAAAATGTAACACTCTCAAGCCTCAAGAAGACTTAACAGTCTATTAAAAAAATGCTTGAGTCAAAGATGAACTAAAAACTCTAGGAATTACCGAAATCAATACATAACAAAATTTACAGAATTCAGCTACAAATTCACACAGAAAATTCATAAATTTAAGTGTATAATTAAAATAAAGAAGGATTAATAATGAACTAAGCATTTGAATCAAGAATGTTAAGAGCACCCAAAGAAGTATGAGAAAAACAAAGACACTGATGAAAAATAAAGCAAGAATTACTGAATTAGAGAAAAATGGTTGAGTTTATAATACTAGAGTTCAATTTTTGAAAAGGTCAGTAAAACAAACAAGTGTATGTTGATTAAGGAAAAGTAAGTGAATAAACACAAGTAGATATTACAAATGGAAAAAGAAAAACCAAACCCACTGCAGTCAAGTCAATTCCAACTCATAGCAACCGTATCAGACAGAGTAGAACTGCCCCATAGGGTTTCTAAGGAATGGCTGGTGGATTCCAACTGCCGACCTTTTTTGATTAGCAGCCAAGCTCTTAACCAGCGTGCCACAGGGCTCCATAAATGTAAAAGGGGGCTATAACTATAAAAGAAATTTGGAAATTAAAAGTAGAATTGTAGCTTGGCAGCAGTGAGAAGGTGAGAGAGACTGCAGGAAGACTGTTTCGGAGATTATTTCAGTAATTCTGGCAAGAAATAAAGAGGGTCTGTATTAAGACAGCATTGAGGAAAGGACGGGGTCAAGAGAAATTTAAGATACAGAGTTCACAGCATTTGATACTGATTAATTGTGAGGGGTGAGGAAGACATTGGAGCGTGACTACTGATTTCTGTCTTGGGAAGCAGGGACAGGAGAAGGGAAAACAAAATGGTTGGTTTGGGTATACTGAGCTTGCAGTAGTTTTGAAATATAGGCAGAAATGTTCATAAGCAGTTAAAAAGAGGGACCTAGAGCTCAAGTGAGAAATCCAGGCTGAGGATATAAATTTCAGATTCACAGACTGAAAGGTGGTATTTGAATTTATCCCGACTCTATCCGTTACTTGGAGCCCTGGTGGCAACTCTGTGGGGCAGTTCTGTTCTGTCCTATAGGGTCGCTATGAGTTGGAATCAACTCAAAGGCAACAGGTTTGTTTTTTTATCAGTTACTTCACTGTGTGACTTTTGACAAGTGATTTAATTGCTTTGTGCTCCCTTTTGTTTCACCAGTAAAAGAGGACTAATGGTAGTATTTGGTTCTAAGGATTAAATGAGAAAATCAAACCTGGGACACAATAAACACTCAAATAGTAGTTTTCAGAAATAGCTGTCATCATCATCATCATTCCAAACCTTTCGATGCCTTATTCCTTAAGGGAGGTGGCTCATCTCAAAAAAAAAAAAAAAAGGGAGATGTGTATTTTATTTTATAATTTCTACCACCCCAAAACAGTTACTTAGAGCAGCATCTCTTGAGAGAGACAAATACATTTTGAAAAGTTACAAGCACTTTACGAGTGTAAGGTAAGCGAAGCCATGTAAGAGAAGCAAAGCAAAGTCATGGGGTCCCCGGTTGCGGCTTTCTTCCAGTTCTCTTTCTAGTCTTCTCTGACCTCCTCATTTCCCAGGAGCCTCAATTTCACATTGAAAATCGGTGCCAGGCATATTCCTGCTCTGGCGACATCTGCTTCATTTTTAAGTATTAAAACCGTAGCCTGACTTTTGCTTTGAGCCTGTGCCCTGCCCATTCCCCGCCCTACACCAAGGCGACACGTATTCAACAAGTGTATTGCTGTAAAGGAGTACGGATATCCACTTTTAAAAATAGGTTCATTTAACTCTCTAGAGGAGCTTCCTACTTCCATGAATCTGTTTTTAAATGAAGGATCCTTTTATAAGATAAACAGCTCATCCAATTTATCTTCTTTAGAAATAGAAAACAATCATACATAGCTCCATTTTGCTTACTGTGTGATAATGTGGTTACATCCGTTTTGGTTTGAAGATGTTAATGTAGCAAACCCGATCCATTTGCTTAAGTGTGTGACTTGGGTATTAGTGGACCTTGGATTTTACCTTCATTTGTGTTTAGAGTCATCTCTGCACTGCTGTGCTCCTTTACATATACACATTGCATTTTCAGTTCTGGATCCTTTTACGGAACATTGTTTCAGCCATAAATATCTTTTAGGACAAAATTAGCTTATAATATTGATTATTCCAGTAGATGTCTTCCATCTCGCGGTCAACCCTGTTTATAGGAGCCATCATAGTTTGAGAATCCAGCTTAACCAGTTTACTGCCAGTAAGAAAGAACTTGCAACTGCGTGTCTGGAAGTAAACTGGGAGCTGCATTTTTAAAATTCAGGCTCACTTCCAGCTTCTGCCACAGCATCACCTTGACTTCCAGGCCTTCGGTTCAAAATGGTCAAAAGCGTCACAGAAACTGAAGCTTGACCATCATCTTGTAGCATCCTGTTCTTCCCAAATACACTTCTTTTTTTTTTGTTGTTGTTGTTCAATCGATCAGTAAGTATGTATTGAGTACGTACTATGTGGTAGGCACAGGACTGGGGTTGTGGGGATGCAGTGGTTAAAAAAGACAGTCAAGGTCCCTGTCTTCATGGAGCTTACAGTCTACTGAAGAGACAGATATTAAGCATATAATCAAATAAAAATAGAATTCCAATTGTGAAAAATGTTATAAAGGAAAAATACGGGATACTATTTAAGGGTATAATCAGAATACCTAATCAGGACTGGAGAGTCAGGATAAGTCTCTTACATGGTCCTAAAGCTGAGCAATGAAAGATGAGTGGTAAGTAGCCAGATAAAGAGAGGAAGAAAGAGACTTCTGAGCAGAGGGAACAGCCTTCGGGGAGCCCTGGGTATGTTCAGGGGCTTGGGAAGGGTCAACCAGGGGCCATTCTTTTTTTTGAGGGGGGGTTCTATAATGTTTTTTGAATTCCTGTTTGGATAATGTGTAGTGCTTTTTTTTTTTTTTTGGCCACACTTTTCATTTTATAATTGACCTTTTCTTGTGTTTTATTCATGAATTTATTAAATTCTTCAACTACGTGGAGCTCTTGTGAAGGATTTTCTACTTTTGCTTGGGATATATTTTCTTCCAGATTGAGTTTTTCACCTGTCTTCAACATGCTATATGCTTCTTTCTTTTTTTCTCTTTTCGTTAGATTTCTACGTATTGTTTATTTGCTGCTGTATCTTGTTTGTATAGTTCTCTTGCAGTTTCTTCTCTTGCCTGTGTGTGTATGAGCACTTTCTCCCAGACCTTCCATTTACTCTGAAGTCATGTGGCTGAATTTGTCTTTACTTCCTCACCACTGTGTCTCAGAACTGCTTTTCTTTTCTCAGCTACAGTCTGAGAGGTGGGCTGCTCCTCTGTGACTCATGTTTCTGTAGCTTGAAGTTGGTGGAGGTGGAGATGGGGGAAGAAAACTCTTCTGAGAGCTGTTGAGTGACAGGACTCTGCTCTGTCTCCTAAGAGTTTGTTAAATGTCCTGCCTGAGGTTTGTTCCATCATCATGGCAGGGCCCAAAGTTTCAGATCTTGCTACTTATCCAGAGTGGAGACCAGGAAAACAGCAAACCTCGATGCTTGTTCCTGTTTAGACTGAGATCCTAATATTCACAGCGAGGGTTTCCTCTTGACTTTTCCCCGAGCCGTCCACTCATCTCTCAGCTCACATCTCGACTAACTGGGGATATTAATGCGAATTCCCGGGATTCGGGGAGCTTCCCTTTCCAGCTTCTGTCAGGTGGGAGCCAAGTGAGAATTTTTGTCACAGTGTTCTGCTTTTTTCTTTTTTTGCTTGGGTGTTTTTTTATTATTAATAATATGGGTACGGTTGCATTCCTTACCTAGTTTGGCTGCTATTTGTGATATTTGTTTTGGTTTTAGTTTTGTTGTTGTTGTTCTAATTCACCATGTCAAGTATTTTGATATAAAGATTTTTATGATCTGGCTTCATTTCACTATCTTTATTCCCATATTTTCACTTTTAAAACACCACTCTGGAATCCTCATGGAAAATCGTTGGAGAAGGCAAGAGAGATGGAGAGAAGTCAGTAAATTTATGCTACATTCTAGAAAAAGTATCAACAACATCTGATAATGTATTAGATGAGGAGGTGGATGAGAGGCATCTCCAAGAAGACACACTTCTTTCTGGCAGGAGAGATTGTGTATAAAAGCAAGTTCTAAAGCACTCGATCAAATATTTTCCCAGGAGATCTTGGTCAAATCAGTTCACAGTTTGAAAGAGAACGAACAGTTACTGAGTGATCTGTTCCAGGCCATGGGCTATCTCTTTGATCCTCGCCAGATCCCTGTGAGGAGGGTGGCCGCCCACCATGCTTCCCGACATATCACAGGTACATTCTAATGTGCTGCCCAGGTGGACGCAGGTGGGGAGAGGGCAGCGAGAACAGCCAGTGAGCATCACCAGGTCCCTTTGTGCTGCACCAGGCATTTTCATTTATGTCACCTCATTTTATCCTCACAACTATCGTATGAAATATGACCAGTCATGCGTCACTTAACGTCCAAGATACGTTCCGTGAAATAGGACGTTATGTGGTTTGGATGTTGTGTGAAGACATCTAAATCATGAGCAATAGCATTCACTGATGTTCCACCTTTGTGTTTTTTAATAACCTTTTGCTTCACTTCGAAATTGATACTTCTGCTTTGTCGCTCGCTGCTGCGGTCACTATCACTGGTTTTGCTGCATTTGGGAGACGTGATGCACTTCACGGTAATATTTTCCAAAGAAAATTAAACACTCGAGAGACACACGATATACAAGATTGGATGCTACTGCCTATGAGTCAAAGCATACACTGTTAAATGGTAAACTTTTTATTTCTAAGTAGGGAAAATTCACATTAAAGTAATGGTAGAAGACAAGGATGCCCTTTATCACCACTCCTATTTAACATTGTGCTGGAAGTTCTAGCTAGAGCAATAAGGCAAGAAAAAGAAATAAAGGGCATCCAAATT
>NW_004444028.1:9494154-9516296 GCF_000243295.1 Trichechus manatus latirostris | reverse complement strand
CATGTAGAAATTTTTGAAATGGTGTATCTTTGGCTATGTGTATTTTTACCAAAAAAAAAAGGTTGAGAAGTTAGAGGGTTGACATGTTTTGGGGTTGTTAACCAGTGTCATAAAACAATATGTGTACTACTGTTTCATGAAAATCTATTCGTTCTGTAAGCCTTCACCTGAAGTACAATAAAAAAAAATGTTAAAAAATAAAATAAAATAACGGTAGAAAGTGCAGAACAGTACATACATAAACCAGTAACGTAGGCGTTTATTATGACTGTGAAGACGTGTTTTATAGGTTATAAATGTACTGTACCATTATACACCTGACAGCACAATCACTTTGCACACAAGAGACTTGAGATACACGTGTTTCGTGCGGGAAGCTCTTAGGTTTGCTACGTCTGGTTACATATGCTGTGTCCTGTTCTCTAGTTGGGATTTCTGAACTCTATTATAACCTTATGGAACCACAGACGTATAAGTGGTTGGATGTTGCCCGAGTGGATGTTATGCGGCGCATGACTGTGTTCTTACCTATTTTGTTTTCTTAATGAAGAAACCGAAGCTCAACGAGGTCAAGTTCACTTGTCTGAGGCCATGAGATGTCAGAGGCAGTGTCGTCTAAGACACCTGACTCTCCTGTTCACGTTTTCTACCACACCATGACGTCTTCTCAAACCCGTCTCCCACTTTGTGGAAATGTGCATGATAACACACTTTATTATCAACCAAGCCCGCGTTTGTTGGTTTGTTGCATACCTATTCTAACTCATACACATAGGTGTAAAATGAGTCTACCTCTTTCTTCTCACCAATGAGTGCAGTCAACCTGTTTACTCATTATGCAGAAATCTGGGCTTGGAGACTTTCATCACCCAGAGGTTAGAAAAAGCAGGCTGTTATTCTAGTGATAAAGCTGCAGTTCATTGTCCAGGGTGGGCCGCATCCAGTAATGGATTCCATCAGCACTGTGTTAATTTTCTCTTTACCTTGGCTTCATTGGGTTTTGTCCCCTTTATGCTGCGAGTTCTTGTGGCTTCTTCACTTCTATTGTTGAGCTCTAGGGAGAGAGGACTCATCTCAGCACCTCATTTGACAGGTCCGAAAGGAAATCAACAACAGAATGAAAAATGGAAGTTGCGTTATCACCCCATTCCCTCCTTTGGAGACATTGCTACAGTGAATCCTTTTTGACATCCTGGACCTTTGGCCCTCTCGCATACAACTCTAGCTTTCTTCCGAGGCGTGGAGATGAGGTCAAGGTGATGTCTCCTGGAGGCTCTGCTCAGAGGGGTTTCACAGGTCAGGAATTAGCTAATCTGCAGAGAACAAGTTAAAAGTAAAATATGTAAGTCTAGAATTGGCTAGTAATTTAAAAGTTTTAAACATCGTGTGTGTGTGTGTGTGTGTGTACACATGTATATTGTATTAGAGGGTACCTTTGATACCTGAGTGTTATATCAATGTATTTATAAATAAGCCAGGGGTGGGGAGAAGGTAGGGAAATAAAGTTGAAAGTGGTTGCTACAGGTGAATACTGATGTGTGAGAGTATGTTCTGTATAGATTCATTTGCTGAGTGAGATTGAAAAGGGGGAAGGCAGAGAGAAAAGGGGAAGACAAAACTCTTGCAAAGGAAGAAAAGAACATAAACAGCAGAAAGTTATGAGAAGCAAGGATGTTTGTAAACCTACTGAAAGCTGGGGGTGGAGGGTAGGAGGTTAAGGAGAATGTAAACAGAAGAAGGTCCGTGGACTTGGCAATTTGTTGGTCCGAGTACAGGGGGATCACAGACAGACACAGGCATTGGTAGGTATAAACCCATTTCATGTCCCATTTCTATAAGGGCTGGGAAGGGGTCACTGTGTCAGTATTCTATTAGGAAAGTCCCTTCTGGGTCGACTCCTGAAGAATTTTTATAAACAGACTTAATATTTAGATCTTTTAAGGGAAAGAGCAGCTGATGCTGCTGAAAGCCAGCAAAAGGCAGTAGGGTAAGAACACATAGTTCTAGGGGGAAAAATATGTGAGGCATCGATTTATCTAACCTCAGTTCTGCTTTGCGTTACTTGTGGAGCTGGTTTCCTTTTACGTTTGTAAAGAAAAGGATGTAGAATAGGATGATGAGAATAAAAAATGAAATGGAATATACTCAATTTGACATTTTTGCCTTCTTTGATCACAGTCAGGCCTAAGTGTTTACGAACCTAAGATTTCATTTCCTTTAACTTCTGTTGCCCTCAGAATTAGAGGTCACATATTTGAAAGTGCTAAACAGTGGAAGAGCCAGAAGAGAGAAACTCCTTAGGGTTGCTCCACTCAACGTGGTCACTTTGTTTGTGCCCTGACACTTGAACTCAACGAGGCCTAACCCTTCCCATCCATTCCCACCAGCAGAGTCTAGAAGCAGAGTCTCCCTTGTTCCTTTCTCTGCAAGGAAGGAACTGTATCGTCTTATAGCTGAGGTTTTCAGTTGTGCCTGGTACCTTCTGAATACAGAGTGAACTTGCCAAGTATTTGATTTTTAGGAGAGAGACATGGTACCTGTGGTAAAAGACACTGTGGAGGATTTTAATATTTTAAAACCCATTTTTGTTTGGACACGTTCAGTACCTATCTCAACATTATGTTTTCGTTGTTTGAAATACGTATATGTTTATGTGCGTGTGTGTGTTCTTTCACCCTCTCCTTTTTCAGGGATAAGACTTGTGTGATAGTTTTCAGTCTTTTCACAAACATCCAATAGAAGGATTCCTTTCCCTTTGAAGTTGGCTTTGGCCATATGACTCGCTTTGGCCAGTAGAACATGGGCAGAAGTAAGATGAGTCTCTTGCAGACTGAGGCTCTCAGGCCTAGTGTGCAATTCACCCACTGCTCTTACCCCTATTGTGGCATCCAGCAATTTCCCAGATGGTGGCTGCTCTGTCAGCCTGCCCCTGGAGTGAGGACAAAATGGAGCAGAGAGACCTGCCAGCATATCATGGTCATGTAGCTTGAGAAAGAATTAAATTTTATTGTATTAAACCACTGAGATTTGGGGGTTATTTGTTACCACAGCATCACCTGGGGTATGTCTTCTAACAACTTAAAATGTTCTCATGGATTTAAAAATGTTCTTGATCCCTGTGTTTGAATCATATTCTTGGTAACCTGCCCAGCACTCCAGATTCTGCTACCTGCTGATACCAAACAGCTGCCTGCCTGATTCTCTTAGCATGTTATTCTTCTGCATAATTTGTTGCAGGGTTCCTAACCTCTTATGTCATCCCTGTTGCTTTGTACTGTACTTACCCAACTCATCCATCATCTGTTCCTTGTTACTGTTCTCTCCAGAGAACCTCTTCTCTCTAGCAGCCTGAACTCCACCAGCCTTGCGTCTGGACCTGTCTTCCAAGCATCTGGCTCACCCCGAGTTGTCACTGCCAGTTTCTATTGAATCAGCTAACACCCACAAATGTCTCATGATGTGAAGAATCCCAGTGACTCTAAACAAATTAAGGGTAGGGTGGATGTCAGATTCAACACTGTAAATGCCTCCTTCTTAGAATGAGTGTTGCATAAGCATTCAATGGATAAATGTAAACTTGTACCAAATTCCATCACAATTTCAAGTTTACTCAAATTAAGAGAAAGCTTCCCACTTATGAAGTAGACAGGCTTCCATTTTGTTTCAAATTAAGCCACAAATTAAACTTAATGTGGAGCATCTTTTAGTCAATTTCATAAAAATCAGTCTTGGCAAAAAAGAGCAAAACACGTCAATGCTATTTGACTGGTTATTAAAAGGTAGAACCATTGTTTTTGCGTGCTCTTGCAAGACAGTCTTAAAAATTTTTTTAGTAATTGTGGCATACACCTCTGATACATCACATTCCATCTCCTTAGCCCACCTGTGATTTCAGCTACGATTGGGGTAGACAATTCTGGGAGATTCCTCAAGCACCTGTCTTCTACATTCTGCCTCCGGCCATTCTCCATATGGGCGCCCTCTAGCTAGTTCACAAGCTGGGAAGAGGAGGCCTTTAATGCCCCCGGTGAAACTCTCAGCCAGGGAATGGAGGGTGCGGTGGATGAATGCCTCAGCAGTGGAGGTATTCGGAACACTTTTCAGGTGGTCTGGCAAATCAAGCCCCTGTTTACCTACCACAGTTATAAAGTTGATACTGCAACTTTCTGTTGACCTTTCCTCCTTCCCACGTATCACTCTCCCTGCTCCATCACTCCTGGTTCCTGGGCTCACCTGCCAAATAAACCTCCTTCACCAAGTCCTTGTCTCAGACTCTGCATTGGGAGAACACAATTTAAGAGAGTCTGTATCTCGTCAATTACATGAATCAGCCTACCCCATGTAGATTTGACTTGTTCTTATTTCAAAGTGAATATATTTTATGTGCTTTTTAAATCGCCAATTATTTTGTATTTACTATGCATTCAACACTTTGCAAAGCCTTATGTGAGAAGACATTGGAAAAAACCATGAGGTTTGTAGTTAGAGGATCTGGCTCCAGCCTTGGCTTTTCCATAGGCAGTCTACTACTTGGCGAGTTACTTAAATTCTCTGAGCGCTTGTATATAAAATAGGGAAAATAACAATGTTTCTCTCTGAGGAATGGGGCAAATATTGCAATTACCAATAATAGTATAAAACATGTCATCTGCACTATAAAATATGTTGTGTAATTATACATCATCTTGCATTGCTTTCTATGGGTTTTTATGGGTTTTGGTGTCTCCCTTATTGAAACCATGGAGCATATTTTATATATATTTTTAATCCCCAACAATACCTACCAGTGTTGTGTACAAATTAGTCAATTAATACATTATTAGTTGGCATAAAAAGATAGGATTTTTGTCTAGACAAGTAACACAGTTAGGGTGCCCACTTTTATTCTGAGCTATTTGTAGATACATCTTCTGGGTACTTGATTTGTATGCTAAAGAAAATAGGATGTTGATTTTGTGGCTATGAAAGGATAATCATTTGTGTAAGTGTTGGGTGAGAGAGAGAAAGAAAGAAGGAAGGAATCAATTCAGCAGTCACTGTCCACTCAGCCCCCAACCCCCTGAAATGAGTATTTGTGCTTTCAAAGAACTTCACCTTGGTTATTTCATCTTTCAAGTTGTAATCAAGTAACTTGGAATTTTGTAAGGAGACTTGTTCAGTGCTATCTGGAACCAGAAGGAAGGGAGGGAGGGAAAGAGGAAGGAGAAAAGGAGGAAAAGAAAAGAAAAACTAGAAATGTTCTTTTGTTATGGAAAACAAAGGAAGTAATACTAACTACCTGTTCAAACACAATCTCTTTAAACCATTCTCTACTACTTGATGAGTTTATCTGTGTGATCTCCTCTCTCTGTGAGCAGGAACAGGTCATAGACCTGGCTGAGGTCTTTGGACCAGTTAGAGCCGGGCATCAGAGTGAGTGGTTGACCCTTCCCTGTGGGCTTTAAGTCAAGAGGGCCAGAGTCCAGAACAAGCAGGGCAGGCTCGTTTCTGGCTGCAGAACTCTGTGAGTCTGGTCCTTGAATAGAGATGGGAAGATGGACAATTTAAAACAGAAAATCTAAACTGATGCAAGGTTTCCCAAAGTACCACTGGTTTAAAAAAAAAACCCACCACCAACAACAAAAAACAAACCTGTTGCTGTCAAGTCGATTCCGACTCAAAGCGACCCTGTAGGACAGGGCAGAACTGCCCCATAGGGTTTCCAAGAGTGGCTGGTGGATTTGAACTGCCGACCTTTTAGTTAACAACCATAGCTCTTAACCACTGTGCCACCAGGGCTCCACCACTTGTAGTAGATGAAATAATTTTAAGTGGTTCATAAATGAACAATTTTTTAATTTAAATAGTTATACATTTATTTGAATATTTATTATGTACCTTCCATTTATGAGAAGTGATTCCAGTTATGGGCAATAAATTTATTTATATAAAAAGAAGTGAGCCAACTAAAAAAATATTGACTGCCTTCAAAGGGTGGAACTTACATGATATGCAAGATGATCTTAGGAATTATAGGGATGAATATTTATTAACCTTTTTATTGGGAAATAAAGCCTACATACAGAAACATGCATAAAACAAAGGCATAGTGCTCAATGATGAGAGTTAACACCCACTTAACTACCTCCTGAATCAAGAAATAGAACATTGTCATCAGCACAGAAACTCTTTGTTTCCCTTCTAATCACAGCCCCCTCTACCCTCAACAGAACCACTACTTGGACTGTCATGCTAATCACTTCTTTGCACTTCCTTAGTTTATCACATTAGGATGCATTCCTAAAACACCATAGAGTTAGTTTTGCCTATTTTAAAAAATTCTTTATAAATGGAGCTATGAAGCATGTATTGCATATGGCTATTTTAGTTTTTGCTAATGAGATTCTTCCCTGCTGCTGCATACAGCTGTGGTTTGTTCGTTTTCGTTGCTGTGTAGTATTCCATTGATTATTGCTGTTGTTTTTGTTGTTAGGTGCTACTGAGTCAGTTCCAACTCATAGCAACTCTGTGTCCAACAGAACAAAACACTGCCTGGTCCTGCGCCATCCTCACAATCATTGCTATGTTTGAGCCCATTGTTGCAGTCACTGTGTCCATCCATCTCATCAAGGGTCTTCCTCTTTTTCACTGACTAATATACCATAATTTATTATTTATTCTACCATTGATGGATATTTGAATTGTTTTCAGTTTTCAAATATTAACAATATTACTGCTTGTACGTGTCATTTGTACATGTATCTTGGGGCACATGTGCACACATTTTTTATTGAGTATATAATAAAAGAGTGGAATTGCTGGGTCATAGGGTAGTTGTGCTCATGAGGAATCTGTACATAGACCAGGCGGCAGTCGTTTGAACAGAACAAGGGGATACTGTGTGATTTAAAGTCAGGAAAGGTGTGCGTCGGGGTTGTATCCTTTCACCATACCTATTCAATCTGTATGCTGAGCAAATAATCCAAGAAGCTGGACTGTATGAAGAAGAATGGGACATCAAGATTGGAGAAAGACTCATTAACAACCTGTATTATGCAGATGACACAACCTTGCTTGCTGAAAGTGAAGAGGACTTGAAGCACTTACCGGTGAAGATCAAAGACCACAGCCTTCAGTATGCATTACACCTCAAAACATAAAGAAAACAAAAATCCTCACAACTCGGCCAATAAGCAACATCATGATAAACAGAGAAAATACTGAAGTTGTCAAGGATTTCATTTTACTTGAATCCACAACCAATGCCCATGGAAGCAGCAGTCAAGAAATCAAATGACATGGTGCATTGGGCAAATCTGCTGCAAAAGACCTCTTTAAAGTGTTAAAAAGCAAAGACATCACCTTGAGGGCTAAGATGTGCCTGACCCAAGCCGTGGTATTTTCAGTCACCTCATATGCATGTGAAAGTTGGACGATGAATAAGGAAGACGGAAGAAGAATTGATCCCTTTGAATTTTGGTGTTGGTGAAGAATATTGAATACACCATGGACTGCCAGAAGAACAAACAAATCTGTCTTGGAAGAAGTACAGCCAGAATGCTCCTTAGAAACAAGGATAGCAAGCTTTTGTCTCATGTACTTTGGACGTGTTATCAGGAGGGACCAGTCCCTTGGAGAAGGACATCATGCTTTTTAAAGTAGAAGGTCAGTGAAAAAGAGGAAGACCCTGAACGAGATGGATTGACAGTGGCTGCAACAATGAGCTCAAACATAGCAATGATTGTGAGGATGGCGCAGGACTGGACAGTGATTATGTTGCACATAGGGTCGCTAGGAGTCAGAACCCACTGGACAGTACCTAACAACAACAACAGGATAGGAATATATTCAACTTTACTTCAGATGATGCAGACTGTTTTACAAGGTAGTTATACCAATTTCAGTTACCACCAGCAGAATATGACAGTTCCAATTGCTCCACATCCTCATCAATACTTGTCAGTCTTTTTAATTTTAGCCATTCTGGTATGTATGTGTAGTGTTACCTCATTATTGTTTTAATTTACATTTTCCTTATTCTTAATGAAATCGAGCACATTTCATGTGTTCATTGAGCATTTGTATATCCCCTTCTGTAAAGTGCCTGTTCCAGTGTCTTGCCCATTTTTTCTATTTGGTCATTTTTCTTTTTTTCATATTGATTTGTTTATATATTAGTCAGAACAAACTCGATGGCACATAACAACAACAACTCTTGTTAGTAAAATACTGATGTTTTTTAATCAACATTAGTAACGAGAAGTTATAATTTTAATATAATCAAATTTGTCAATTGTTTAAGCTAAGTGCTTTTTGTCTTATAAAAAGTTTTTCCTACCCTAAGGTCATGAAAATATACTCTTATATTATTTTACAGCAATTCTGTTGATTAGCCTGTCCTATTTAATATTATTATCCACCTGAAACTTTGTTTTTGAATAAGCTGTTAGATAGGGCTCAAGTTTCCACTATTTTCCAGCACCATTTGTGGAAAACACTGTTTTTTTCCCCACAGCTCTACAGCACCATCTTTCCATAAATCATGACCTGGTCTGTGCCTGGTATCTCTCTTCTGTTCCAGTGCTCTGTTTTTCTAACCCTTCACCAATACCAAACCAACCAAAACCAAACCCACTGCCGTCAAGTCGATTTTGACTCATAGGACCCTATAGGACAGAGTAGAACTGCCCCATAAAGTTTCTAAGGAGCAGCTGATGGATGCCGACCTTTTGGTTAGCAGCCAAGCTCTTAACCACTGCACCACCAGGACTCCTCACCAATACCACACTTTCTTAATTCCTATTGCTTTGTAGTAAGTCATGATATCTGGTAAAGCATGTCTTTCTACCTGGTTTTTGTTCTTCAGTTGTGTCTTGACTGTGTTGCTTCCTTTGCATTCCTATTTCAATTTCATAATAAGCTCATTGGTGTGCTAGTGAACTTGCTCTGTGGGAAAAAAAAAAAAATCCCTGAAGTGTATTTGCCAATTTCGTGGCTTATTTCAAGCCACCACTGGTTTATTAAGGAGCTCAAGAATTCCTGAATATTTAACAGTTGGCTTTCATGAACTGGTGTGAGCTACTTTAAGCCATCTCCTGCACGCCACAGAATAAGCTTGTCAACACACACCACCACCACCACCACCACGACCACCACTATTTCAATTTGGATTGCGCTGAATGTACAGATCAGTTTGAGGAAAACTGACATATTTACAATAGTGAGTCTTCCCACCCATGAACACGATATAATCTTCAATTTATTTAGGTCTTGTTTTAATTTCTCTCAATAATATCTTTTACTTTCTCTCTTTCCTTCTTTGTTTATCTGTTTCTTTTCTTTCTTTTTTCTCATAGAGGTCCTGTTCCATCTAACTTTGTTAAATGTATTCCTAGGTAATTGATATTTTGATGATACTATAAATGCCATCTTTTTCAAAGTTTTATTTTTAAAAATGTTTGTGGCTGGTATAAAGAAACACAGTTATATATAAAATAGGTAGATTTAGATATAAACTTTGTATCCAGCAACCATTTTTACCCACATATAAATATTAAGATTTATCTGTATATTCTTTGGGGCCCTGGTGGTGCAGTGGTTAAGCGTCTGGCTGCTAACCAAAAGGTTGGCAGTTTGAATCCACCAGCCACTTGGAAACCTATGGGGCGGTTCTACTCTGTCCTATAGAGTCGCTACGAGTCAGAATCACCTCGAAAGCAATGGTTGCGTTTGTCTGGATTTTCTATGTATCCAGTCATATTGTTTGGTGAATAACTGTTTTATGTCTTCCTTTCTAATCCTTACATCTGTTATTTCTTGTTCTTGCCCTGCTGAATTGTGTTCCAGTACAGTGTTGAATGAAATGAGTGATTTCTGGCATTCTTGCCCTATTCCAGATTTCAGAGAGAAAGCTTTTAACGTTTTACTATTAAATATGATGTTTTGTTGTAGGGTTTATTGTTTATTTATTTAATTATTTTGTTTTTGTTTGTTCTTTTTATAAATATCCTTTATTGGATTAAGCTCCCTTCTCTTAGTTTGCTGAGGGTTTTAATTATTGCTGAATTTTATCAGATGCTTTCTGTCCATCTATTAAGATCATATGACTTTTTTCTGCTAATGTATTGAATTACACTAATCATGATTTTAATGCTATATCAATCTCAAATTGGTGAATAATAAACAGATAAATACATATTACCAGACTCAGTTAACTAACACTTTGAAATTCTTACATCTATGGTCATGAGGCAATTCACCTATAATTTTCTTTTCTCAATATCTTTGTCACGTTTTAATATCAAATTATTCTGGTCTTATAAAAGAAGATATAGGACTATTCAGATTTTATATTCCTTAGTGTGTCAGTTTGAAAATGTTCTTTTGTTAGAAATTTTCTTTTACTCCAACTTTTTCAAATTGATTGGCAAAAAGTTCATAATATTCTATTATAACCTTTTTGATGACACCACAATCTTTTGTGATATCCCCTTTTTACTGCTGATATTGATTATTTGTGTTTTTTCCCTTCATTAATATTAGTACAGGTTTTAAATTTTACTAATCTCAAAGAATCAATATCTGACTTTTTTTGATCTTCTCTATTATTTATTTTCTACTTCATTGTTTTCTGCTCTCTGTTTATTTCTTCTACTTTCTTTGGATTTTTTTTCTAAATTTTAAGATGGATGCACAGGTCATTGATTTCTCAACCTTTTTTCTTTTTGGATGTATGCTTTTAAAGCTCTAACTTTTCCTCTAAGCCTGACTCTAACTGTATCACACATGTTTTTATGTTTATCATTTGCATTTTCCTTCAGTTAAAAATATCATATTTTTCAGTATGTTCTCTTCATTGAGCCATGCTTTACTTAAACATATATTTCTCAATTTCCAAATAAATGAAGATATCCAGTAAATATTTATTATTTATTCCTAAAATTAATTGCACTGTGACCACAGAATATAGTCTGATTATTTCAGTGCTTTGAAATTTGTTGAACCTTACCTTGTAGCCCAAGATGACCTTTTTTATGGCTGATGTTTAGGTTGTTTTTTTCCATTTTTGGTTTTTAGCAATTTTATCCTTTAGTGCCTTGGTCTGGATTTCTTTTTCAGTTATTTTTCCTGGGATTTGTAGTGTTTCTTGAATCTATATCTTGATATGTTTCTTCGAGTTTGGAAAGTTCTCAGCTATGTCACTTCAAAATTTGCTTCAGCCTGAATACGTCGCTCCACTCTTTTGCTTCAGCCCCACTGTTTCTCTCCTCTCTTTTAGGACTACGTTAAAATGTTAGACCTTCTCACTATATCGTCTATATTTCTTATATTCTTTTCTGTGTTTTCTATTATACCATTTATAGAGGTCTAACTTAGGATTTTTTTCTTCCTACTTATATTCCAGTTAACTAAATCTCTTTTTAACTGTATCTAATCTATTATACTCATCCATTGACTTCTTAATTTCAGTTTCTGTTTTTAGTTTTAAAGTTTACGTTTGCTTTTCTCATCTGCTAAAATTCTTAGTCTTGTCTTTTATCTTGAACGTAGTAAGCAAAGTAATCTTAAAGTCTTTATCTAATTACACCAAGCCCCTGTAGGATAATTTCTATTGTCTGTGGTTTCTGCCGGGTTTTGTTTATATTGACTTACTCCTTATGGGGCTGGATGTTTTTTATTCTGAGCTAGGAATTATATTTAAAAAATTGTTTGTAGATATAATTTGGTGCCTAAGCTGATGTTATCTTTCCACGGAAAGGCAGCTGAGGGCTTCTGCAAGGCATCTGAGACCACTGACATTCATGGATGCCTGCAGATTCCAGCAATACGGTATTACTTTAATCATATTTCTGGTATTAAGATGATTCAGGCTGAGCTACAAGGATGGTCTACTTTGAGTTTTCCCTATTCTCTAGAATACATCCCTTTTTGGTCCCATACCAAAATATGAGTGTTCATCATCTCTACCCACCACTTGGTTGGGCTCTGGACTAAAAGCTCCTTCTCCTTAACCTCATGAGTATGTCAAAGGTACACTCAGCCTCTCAATTGCTTATTCTAGAATCAAAAAAGTCCCACAAGGGAAAATTGGCCCCAAAGTCTAAGTTCATCCATGGTCGTCTTCCTCCCCCATGTCCTGGAGCAGTGGTTATTCAGTATCTTGCTGGCTCTACAATGCTTCAAGCTAATTTTCAATAAAATTTCCTTGGTTTTTCAGTTGTATTTTGTGAGACTATTTGGACCAAGTTACCTAGTTGACCATTGCCAGAAGTGGAAGCTGGTAGAATTAATGTTTTCACAATTTTAGTAGTTAAATTTTTGAATTTATACTAGAAAAATAACTAGCCCATCAAACATTTTTTTCATACATATTATTCCTTAGGATGAGAAAAAAATTTTTATAAAAACAGTCAATTTGAAGGAGAATATTCAGGAAACAATAAATCGTTGATGGCAAAATCATGAAGGTGGAATGAAATGAAATATGGGAAATGTTACTCTAATGGAATCAGGAGGCAGAGCCTAAAGAGATGTCCCAAAACAATGATGCACAGGAAATTATAACCTTCTAAAGAGTGCCAGTAAAGAGAAACCAGTGTTATGAGAAGGAGTTGTTAAGGGCAGATTACTAAGTACAACTAAAATGAAAACCCACTGCCATGAGCTGATTCCAACTCATAGCGACCTATAGGACAGAGTAGAACTACCCCATAGGGTTTCCAAGGCTGTAAACCTTTACAGAAGCAAACTGCCACAACTTTCTCCCATGGAGCAGCTGATGGTTTTAAACTGCCGACCTTCTGGTTAGCAGCTGAGCACTTTAACCTCTGCACCACCAGGTTTCCTTTATTAAGTACAGGGGACCCTTAAATAACACGCATACTTCATACCTGAAGTTAATCAGCATCTTGCAATTCTTGCTAATGGGAAAGTCATTGCCACACTTGTTTTTCCAAAGTTCAGCAACAGGTACTCATTGATAACAGCATAAAAACATAAGGAAGGGCATGCTGAAGTAAATGCCTTCTGTTTGGAATTCCTTTTCCTCTTGATATTTTCCCATGCATTGATTGATATATATATATTTAGTATATATATTGATTGATATATATTGATTCCTTGTATCTAGCATTTTAGGTTCAGTGCCATGTTTTGGTGATTTATTGATAACAAGTGCAACAAAGACTGAATTGATTGAAAGACTTCAGAACGTTCTATGTCATTTTAATATATCAGGTATATGAATAAAAGAAGAGAAATGCCAGCTTCTTAAATTACTTCAGTGCTGTTGGTAATGACCTTAGGTAATTTAAGAGTTATGCAAACCAAAATGTGCTTGCTCTAAAATCAAAGAAAGAGGTGCAAACTTTCCTGGAATTATTGAGCTTATACCAAGATGTTCATCCAAAAAAGGCAGCTGCTGTGGCACTAATTCATCTCCTATGGAAAAAGGCTTTCTGTAGCAATGAAAAGACAGTTTTATAGGCTTTCTGTTGAAAATTAAGTACCTGTTTATTTGAATATATGCTAACACTGTATAACAAAAACCAAACAAACATTGTTTCTTATCAGTGGTACTTCAACCTAGAGTATTGCTGCTGTGACTGACCAGAGAATTGCACTTAGGCCCCCATGGAATTCTGTTTTTATCATACGTATGTGAAGGTTGCATGTCTGTAACCAAACTGTAAATATTTGCAGTGATTTTTCTCCTGGAACGTATCTAGTGCTTTGTTATGTTATACATAGAGTGCTGAAATCTTTTGCACTTTCTTTTGACTGGACAATTTACTTAGAGCCTGTAAACAATATCCATGCCCTAAGCCTCTGTTTATTTTGCCTCCTTCACTGTAAATTTTGATGTTAGAAAGTTCAGATGAAAAGCACTATTCTTCAACCTTGAGATAGAGAACTATGTGGGGTTCCTAACTGACCCCTGTCTTAAACTGAGGATTGAAAGAGGGAGTCAGTAAGAAAAGTACCGAAGATATTAAAACCATTTGCAAAAAAGGGTAAGAATTATCTGCTCCTAAATTGTAGTCACTGTTTCAGAGCAACCAAGTTTTTTCTTGCTGTATATTCTGTTATCTTGCTGGCCAACACCTCTAGAATCTGTTGCATCAAAACCTACCTCAAAGCCATTTCCAGCGGCCCATGAATTATACTGATATTAAAAAGAAGCCTATAGAGATTGTATTATAGAAAATAATAAAACCATTCCTGAGGCCAACTCTTCAGACGAAGATTAGACTGGACTATGGGACATAAAATAATACTCGTCGAAGACGGTGCTTCTTAGCTCACGTAGATACATGAGACTAAATGGCAGCTCCTGTCCAGAGGTGAGATGAGAAGGCAGAGAGGGTCAGGAGCTGGTTGAATGGACGTGGGAAATCACGGGTAGAAAGGAGGAGTGTGCTGTCACAGTATAGGGAGAGCAATTTGGGTCACATAACAATGCATTGTAAATTTTTGTATGAGAGACAAACTTGAATTGTAAACTTTCACTTAAAGAACAATAAAAAAAGAAAACAAAATAGAACACAGAGAAAGGTGATTGACAAACTCAAAAGTTGATTCTTTGAAAAGATTAATAAAACTGATACACATCTAGGACGACTGATCAAGAAAACACAAAATGGGAAGGTTCAGATAGATATTACGAGTGAAAAAATGACATAACTGTACATGAAGCAGACATTTAGAAGTAAATAAGAGAATATCATCATTAACTTTATTACAGTAAATTTGGAAACTTAATAGGAAAAAACTAGAAAAAATTATTTCATTAAAACTGGCTCAAGAAGAACTAGAAGAACTAAATAATTCTATGACCGTACAAAAATTTAAATCAGTAATTAAGAATCTTTACAAAGAAACAGACCTACACAGTTTTCCAAGTGTCTCCTAATAAACTTCTGAGGAACAGAAAATTCCAATTTTATAGACAGTTTTCTAGAGGATAGCAAAATAGGAAACACTCCCTAACATATTTTATGAAGCTGTTATAAATTTGATATTAAAAATAAATGGGAAGGGGATAACTGTACAAGGAGGAAAATTATAGGCCGATGTGACTCAAACAAGCAAAGATCCTAGATAAAACCTTAGCAAACTAATTCCACCAATGTGTTAAAAAGATAGTAAACCATTACCAAGTTAGATACATCCAAAAATATAAAGTTAATATTATGTTGGAGAATCTGTTAATATAATTTGTCACATTTACAGAATAAAAAGAAAAACCTACAACATTTATCATGTTTAATGGTGAAATGTTAAAGCAATCAGTCCCTTTAAAATCAGGAACACAAGACGATAATACCCTCTGTCAACACTTCTATTAAATTCCTAGCAGAACAGTAAAATCAGAAATAAAGTAAAATAAAATGTATGAGGATTGGAAAGCAACAAATGAACTTGCCCGTATTTGCAGATGACATGACTCCATAAAGAAATAATAATCTAAAAACAAATTATTTAATTAGTAAGAGAATTTATAAAGGTTGCAGGATATAGGATCAGTATATAAAAATTATTTGTATTTTTATACTTCGTTAACAAAAAACTAAAAATTGTAATTTTAAAATATACCTTAAAAGAAATATGAATATGATAATGTATAATAAAAAGAATATAGTGAAAGGTACTTGGACAATTGATTTTCAAGTTAAAAAAAATAAAATTTGATCCATCCTTCATACCACAAACAAAAAAAAATTCTAGGTGAAATAAAAATTTCATTATGAAGAGCAAATCTTTAAAATTCTAATAAGAAAATTTTGTATCTTTTCACCTTGGCTTAGATGAAGATTATTTCTACAAGATATAAAGAACATTAATCATAAAGGAAAATACTGATAAACTTGTCTGCATTAAAATGCAGAACTTTGGTTCATCAAAGACACCATTTAAAAAGTGAAAAGACAAGACACAAATTAGGAGAATATATTTATAACACAGACATCCAACAAAGAAATAGCATTGAGAATGTATAAATATATACAATCAATACTAAAAATACAATAATTTCACTAGAAAAGTACCCCAAGGAGATGTATAGATATTTCACGGAGGAAGATACGTGAGTGCCCTACAGACATGAAATGTGTAAATAGGGAGACACAAATATAAACCACAATGAGATACTATTTCACACCCACGAGATTGGCACAGATGTTAAAGCCTGACAATACCAAGTATTATCAAGGGTGTAGAACTTGTAAATATTCCAAACTGAAATATAAATTTTTATAGTTAATTTAGGGAAAAAAATCCAGCATCAGTTATTAAGTTTTCAAAAACTCCTATGATCCAATTTTATTTCTTATTATGTATTTCAAAATTCTTTTGCACGTGTACCATATTTTTATGCAAATAATATGAGCGCTTTCTACATTTGTTTGCCAACCATGCCCTCCCCCTGTGAGGTATTTTCATAAGTACCCCTATGCCAATTTTTTTAACACATTAAAAAAAATTAGCTGAGCACACTTAGGAAAATAGCTCGTGGGAGGAGGACATGGATGGCAAACAAATGAAGAAGGTGTGCGTTATTTGTGTAAAAATTTGGGTTACGGAAAGCATGCACAAGAGCCTTGAGCAGTATTGTGTATATTAACAAAAAACTACAAACAACTGGAATGGGTAGATAAATATTGGCATATTTATTCCATGGAGCACTCTACAGCAGTAATGCTTGAACAACTCTATACACATTAACATGAATGAAACCCACAAATATAATCTTTAACTTTGAAAATATAAGTCACAAAAGAATACATATTTTATGATTTTCTTTATATAAAGTTAGAAAACATACAAAACATAGCAATATATGTTCAGGGATTGTGGTCTGACCCACAGCCAACATATAACTATATAATATGAGCAAGAAATAATTCTTTGTTTTTGTAAGCCATTGAGATTTAGGAATTACAACTTCAACATAGATGCCACTTCATAAAACTCCTAAAATATGCAACTCCTGCTCTCTGTCAGAATGGTGGGTAGCAAGGAAACTGTTATGAGAAGCTGGGAGGTTGCAGCCCATCATGCAACAGTGAAACATTTAATGAAACTGTAGCCAACAATAACATAAAACGGGGAGAATATACTGGATGACCTCATGACCTTAGGCAGAGAGACTGGAAAACAGAACGGTACTAGCATGTCTTCATTGCTATTGGCTGAATTTGATACGGTACTACAGGAAAGAAATGAGTTCACAAAAGAATTGGCCAGTTTGTAAGGAAAGATGAAAAGCAGTCAGAAATATGGATACTTAGAGGATAGACGGATGCAAATTATTCCCACATTCAGATGAAAAACTAAGAAGACCTTGCGTGACAAAAGCTGGTTAAAGCTCGGCTTTGGGTGGCGTAGACAAAATCAAGGCTGTTAGGAGTATCTTTTGTTGAATTTAATATGGCAACACCTGGTAAATCTTTCAGTTACATAGAATGGCTCCAAAGACCCTAAAGGTGTGGCTCTCCCACAGAAGTCTGAAAAATTCAGAATACTTGTAATTAAGTCTAGAGGGTGGAGGCAGTGATGGTTCTGTGGTAGAATTCTCATCTTCCATGAGGGAGACCCAGGTTCAATTCTCAGCAAATGAACCTCTTGTACAGCCACCACCCCTCTGTCAGTGGAGGCTTGTGTCTTGCTATAATACTGCATAGGTTTCAGCAGAGCTTCCAGGCTAAGATGAAGAAGAAAGACCTGATAATCTACTTCTGAAAATTAGCCAGTGAAAACTCTATGGATCACAATGGACCGATCTGCAACCAATCACGGGGACAGCACAGGACTGGGCAGCATTTCCTTCCATTGTGTATGGGGCCACCAGGAGTCGGGGACCAACTTGACAGCAGCTAACCCACAAGTCTAGAGAAAGAGAGGCATGTCTTGATAAAGATTGTGGGTGTGGCTGTTGCTACCTGAAATGAAAAAAACAAGCAAAACAAAATAAAACCTGTTGCTGTTGAGTTGATTCTGTCTCATAGCAACCCTATAGGACAAGGTAGAACTGCCCCATAGGGTTTCCAAGGAGCAGCTGGTAGATTCGAACAGTCGACTTTTTGGTTAGCAGTGGAGCTCTTAACCACTGTGCCACCAGGGCTTCGACTACATGAAACCAATTAGAGTCAGAGGAAAAGATGATGAAGTTATTGAGAGAATTGTACGACCAAAAGAGCCATCAACCTACATTAAAAGAGGTTGTGTCTATTCTGAGTCTAAGAGCAGGAAGCTCCCAACGGGAGCATATTCTGCAATGCTCTTTTCAGATATGGCCCAATGAAGATAATGGAAAAGGAAGGACAACTCAGAGGGTAGGCCTAAGAGTTATTTACAACAAGAGACTGGGGAGCTAGTCACAGATTGTAGAATGAACCTAGTCAAGAGACATTTCCCTTCCCGTGGTGGAGGGCCTTCACAAGATTTGTCCAGTGGGATTTTAGAATCGCTATGCTGGACAGACAGCTTTTATTTTTAGTTCATTGGTCTCCAAATGAAGAGAAGAGCTACATCTGGACCTGATGTCAAAACTGGAGTCTGGTGCTGTGATTGGATGCATCATCTGAGCTGTTTTCCTTGGGGATGGTGGAGTAGATTATTTTGCGGAAGGGAGGGAAGTGTGAATATTTGTGACCAAGAGAGCAGTCTTACTTTCCTAGCGCTGCTGTAACACAAATACCACAAGTGGGCGGCTTGAAAGAGTGGAAATTTATTCTCTCATATTCTAAATTCAGGTGTAGTTCTAGGGGGAGGTCCTTCTTTGTCTATTTCAGCTTCTAATAACTAGCAATCCATGGAGTTCTCATCTTCCTTTATTGTCTGTAGTCCCCCATGTCTGCGTGCTTCTCTGGGTCTATGCTGCTCTTTATATAACTCAGAAGTGACAAAGTTTAAGACCCATCCTACACTGGTCTGACGTCAACTGATTGATTACATTTGATTGTATTGTTGACAGTGATTACATTACTTTAGATTACATTATGGAAGATGATTACATTACATTACATTACATTACATGTAAGGTAATTGCATTACATTAGATTAGGTTACATCCACACATATAGTGGTTAGGATTCCAACACATATTTTGGGGGAAGCACAATGCATAATAAAAGCCTACTGTGGTCAGTTTAAGGAGCCCTGGTAGTGCAATGGTTAAGTGCTCAGCTGCTAACCGAAAGGTCAGCAGTTCAAACCCACCAGCCAGTCCACAGGAGAAAGATGTGGCAGTTTGCTTCCGTAAAGATTCACAGCCTTGGAAAACCTATGGGGTAGTTCTACTTTGTCCTATAGGGTTACTATGAGTCGAGATCGACTCGACGGCAGTGGGTTTGGTTTTTGGGTTGGTGGTCAGTTTATTATTGTTCCCAGTTATTCACTGTCATTTCCTGGAAGGTGGTTAAATATCCCCATCCTTTGCCATGTATCTTACAGTGCCCTCCCTTTGGGAGGAATACACTTCTCCCCATTGATTCTGGGTTTGGCCAGTGAACTGTGATGGTCTGGTGTGTGCCACCTGCCAGTAGAAGCTTTCAGAGCCATCACATGATTCTGCCACAGCTCCTTTTCATTTGCAGTGACACTGACGTAGAGGTTGCCCCATTAGCCTGAGTCCCAGAATGAAGACACAGGCAGAACCAAAGCTGGCCTACCGCTGATATGGAGCCAACCTGCACCTAAGGTGTCCTTATCGAAAATTACACTTGTTTGTGTAAGTCGTTACTGCAGCATATCTTAGCAAAAGGAGACTAAATGTGTGTGTGTGTGTGTGTGTGTGTGAGAGAGAGAAATTGAAAGGAAAAGCAAAGGAAAGTTAAACACAAAATTTGGGATAGTGGTTACTTTTAGTGGGAAGGCAGGAAAATATAGTTCGAAGTATTTCTTAAGTTAGGTGGTGGGTACATGGACATTCATTTTATTTATGGGTATTTTTTATATATAACCAAAAAACTGAACCCATTGTCATTGAGTCTGTTCCGACTCATAGGGACCCTAATGGTACTTTATTATGTATACATATGAATACATATTCTGTTGTTTGTATTAAACATTTCATAAGTATAAAATGGGGAAAGTGTATTAAACCTATGAAGTAATAAACTGAACACATGCCGTGACCAGTGCTTCTTTCCAAAACTACATTACAGTCACAGCAGAGGGGCTAAAGCAGCACAAGGACAAGGAAAATGGGTCAAGAGAAAAAACAACACAATTTTGACTTAACAGACCAGATAAAACCAAGCATGGCAGTTTGCGAAGCCCAGACTCAAGATAATTGAAATCCAGTTACTCCAGAAAAGCACAGGAATTACAGGTACAAATGTCCCTCTGAAGATGGGGGTCCAGTGAACGCTGAAAACAAGAGCCAAAGCCCATGGCTGTCAAGTCGATTCTGACTCAGCAACCCTATAGGACAGGGTAGAACTGCCCCATAGGGTTCCCAAAGCTGTGATCTTTATGGAAGCAGGTTGTCTCTTCTTTCTCCTGCAGAGTGGCTGGTGGGTTCAAACTGCTGACTTTTCGGTTAGCAGTCGAGGAGCACTTAACCACTGTGTCACCAGGGCTCCTTGAAAACACGAGGGTTACTTTAAAAGTCATATAATTTATAGTTGGACCCCCAGATTCTCTCCTCCACCTGCAGAAGACTGATGGCTTAATTCTAAAGACATTGAACTCCAGGACACCAAGGAGAACTGAGCGCAGGGATGTCATTCTAAAAAAGAAAGGAATCAAATAACAGTCCACAGTGAAAAACGTTCCTCCAGTTTTCACTGTGTTCAATGCCGGAATTTCTCTGAAAGAATTAGCAGCTACAAAGGGATGAAAGTGATCATTCTTCTAGGGCCTTCACAATTCTAAAATGTGGATATGTGGGGAATTCTTCATTCATCAGAAAAATTTGTTGAGTGGCTACTATGTGTCAAGAACTGACTTAACTAGAGGAGATAGAAGCAATTGTCTCTCGACTTCCCAGGAGGTCAGTGTGGGAGGGGACGGGAAGACATTAAGCAAATACTTTGTTGTTGTTGTTGGGTGCCGTTGAGTTCATTTCGACTCATAGCGACCCCGTGAGACAGAGTAGAACTGTCCCATAGGGTTGCCTAGGCTGTAGTCTTTATGGGAGCAGATTGCTAGGTCTTTCTCTCACGGAGCCACTGGCTAGGTTTGAACTGTCAACATTTGGTTAGCAGCCAAGTGCTTAACCATTGCAATACAGGGGGTCCTTAAACAGATACTTACAGAAGTAATTAATCAATTATAATAAGTCCTCCATTAGTGGCCAACCCACCAGCTGATCCATGGAAACCCTGTGGGGCAGTTCTACTCTGTCCTGTAGGATCATTAAGAGTCGGAATCAACTCAAGGGCAAAAAGTTTGGTTTGCTTTGGTTGTGATAAATATTATGTACAAACAAAATATTTAACTGGTGGTGTAGTGGTTAAGAGCTACGGCTGCTAACCAAATGTTCGGCAGTTCGAATCCACTAGCTGCTCCTTGGAAACCCTATGGGGAATTTCTACTCTGTCCTGTAGGGTCGCTATGAATCTGAATGACTTGACAGCAATGGGTTTGGTGTTTTTTTTATGGCATGAATAGGAGCCCTGGTGATGCAGTGGTCAAGCATTTGGCTGCTAACTGAAAGGCTGGTGTTTCAAACCCACCAGCTGCTCCGAGGGAGAGAAGACCTGGCGATCTACTTCTGTAAAGGAAACCTATGTGGCAGTTCTTTTCTGTCCCATGGGATCACTGTGAGTCAGAATCAACTCAGCTGCAATGGGTGTGGCCTGGATAACCATCAGTCAGAATAGACACTGGCCGTAAACTATCCATTTGGCCTTTCCAATGCCTTTCAGCGAAACAGCGCCCTGCACATAGTAAGTAAAAGACCAGTGCTCAGAGTTTGATCATTTCACCTTTATTATTAAAACTGGAAAAGAAAACAAAGACTGCTACTGAGAATACACTTGAAGGCCATCACCGTGAAACAAACCAAGCCCATTGCTACGCTCAGAGGCCACCGTGAAACAAACCAAGCCCATTGCTATACTCAGAGGCCATCACCGTGAAACAAACCAAACCCACTGCTACACTCAGAGGCCACCGTGAAACAAACCAAGCCCATTGCTACACTCAGAGGTCATCAC
>NW_004444028.1:9474060-9494029 GCF_000243295.1 Trichechus manatus latirostris | reverse complement strand
GTGAAACAAACCAAGCCCATTGCTGCACTCAGAGGTCATCACCGTGAAACAAACCAAGCCCACTGCTACACTCAGAGGTCATCACTGTGATGTTAAAAAACCAACCAACCAAATCCATTGCTCTTGAGTCGATTCCGACTCGTAACGACCCTATAGGACAGAGGAGAACTGCCCCATAGGATTTCCAAGCAGCGGCTGATGGATTAGAACTGCTGACCTTTTGGTTAGCAGCCGAGCTCTTGACCACTGCACCACCAGGGCTCCCACTGTGATATTAAGGGGGGGCAGGGGAACAGCTAAAGTAATGTCATTCTTGAGGTCAGGCGACATGTGATTCCATCTGAACCCAACTCGCTCACATGGTTTTCCATGCCGTTAGGCTAGGTGACGACTGATGTGGAACAGGAGAAATAATCATTCCAACCCTGGATTATTAGATGAGCGAACCACTCAACAGTGCTCGTTATGTTTTACACGATGTTAAAATTTTTATTTTCGGGGATGGGGTGAGAGTCAGCATTCCGAGAAATACCGAATGCAGCTTTTTGAAATGACAACATTAGGACCTGTAGCTAATACAGAAGTGTGTTTTCTGTTTTGTTTGTTTCCCTTAACTGCAGGACCTGGGGTCTTAAGTTTGGATTACGGAAGTGAGAAAGGTTAGGGGTCTAGCGGGTGTAAAGAAATCACCTACAGAGTGGAGGTTAAAAAAGAGTTCTCTTTATATGTTTTGAATTCTTAGAGAGTATCTGTCTTGCACAAAGCAGCCTCTTTTCTTTCTTTACTCTGTGTTCTCTGCCTCCCTCATTCTCTTTCTCTCTCCTGTCCCCAATTCCAAACTTCAAGGTGATCTCCTCCTCGCGGTGGGTAAATGATGTATGCACAGGACCACCCGGCAGGGCTAACCCCCTGCAAGAGCCGCCCTGGGTCCGGTGGGGCTCTGGGAGGCCCCCCGTTTGGAACACTTTGTATTTTTTGTTGCAGTGATTCTTCCAGCACTAGATGAAAACCACGCAGGAACAATAGAGCGGTATGAGATTTATAATATCTGAATACCTAATAATTTCACCCAGCTTTCAAGAAAATCTAAAAAGTAAATGACAAAAACCATTCTGCAGAATGTGTGAACCTAAATTTTCAGTCACTTTGGAAGCATTTTCTTCTTTTTCAGGTTTTTCATTATCTAGGCCACTTGGCAATAAAACAGCATTTAATTATACACGAATGTGAGGGCTCTGGAGAGAGGGGACGGTTTCCGTCTCGTCAGAACTAGTTGGGGCCCTGATGCCTGCATTTTTAACCGCTTTCCTCCTTTCTATTTTGTACTTTTATTTTGCCCTGAGGTTTTTCTTTCTTGATCTTTTTTTTTAATATATATAGATGGTTTTCATTTTCTGTTCCCTTTCGTTATTTCTTCTTTTAAAAGTCCCACCTTTGCTAAGGTATAAGCAGTTTCCTTCCTAGGGGAAAAAAAGACAGAAACCGATTTTGTTCAGGGAATAATTACCTAAAATTGGCTATTTTTGCAGCCATGTAAATTGTAGTCACATTAATGAGATCACGTTTTCTGGTGGAAGGTACTTTCAGGCAAAGTATGATAAAACACGCTCCATTTAAACCTGAAGCTTCTCCTCGAAATGAATGCATTGTGGACTTCATTTGAATAATATTTATCCTGTGAATCGCTTGCACCTTACAGATTTTGAGGAAGTACCCTGTTCTTCCAGTCAGCGGCAGGCAGCATCTCTTTAATTTTTTTTTTCCCAATAATATCGCTGTACTCCAGTACTCATTTTAAAGATAGATGGATTTTTTTTTCTCTCATAAAGAAGAACATTGTGGGGGAAAAAACGCTGGATGTGATTTCAAAAAATGTCAAAATATGTCAAACGTGGATACCACTCAAGGGTTTCATTAACTGAAGCTTTGGTGATAAGTGTCATCTTGTCAAAGACCCACCCATCTCTTCCAATACATTACCAAATGTACTAATTTCCTTGCCGAGCTTGATGTTTATTGTATAGCTGAAATTGAAAATGGTCCGTAATGGAGTGAGCTTCAATCCAAGACCAATTCTGAATCTAAATTACTTGCTTCTTTCAATAGCATCGACAGAGGGGAGCTTATACACCTTGTACCTAATCAACCCTTCCTGCGACCCTAAATTCAGCCGTCTTCAGAGAGTCATAATAAAATCCTCGGTTCAAACAATTATTTGCTCTGAACAAGTTGCCCATTTCTTATGCTGAGAAGGAAAGAATGTGACATTATTTTTTAAAAGCTCTGCATGATGTGGCCCACCATTTATTTTTGATCTCTGACCCCCCCTGATGCAGCCTGATTGCAACTCCCACATGCTTACTTGAATTTTTTTTTTGGGGGGGGCGTTGCGAGGAGGACTCTTTGTTAGCATTTTAGCATGCTTGGTTTCGTTTGGCATCCCCTCCTCGTTGTGTTTTTCGTAAAGTAAATGAGATACATTGTATCAATATGTATTTCTAAAGTTTTTAATGTAGAGCTCTATTGATCGTGGAAATCATTTCTTTTTTTAATTGTGCTTTAGGTGAAGGTTTACAGAGCATATTAGTTTCCCGTTTAATAGTTTATACACAAATTGTTCCATGATGTAAGTTGCACTCCCCAAACTGATCATGGAAACCATTTCCAATTCTGACTTTGCACAAAGGTACTCAGTCTCTAGAAAATAAAATATAAACTCTCTGTGGGGAGAAAACAAAACAAAACTGTATCTCTACTTTCCCAAATTAAAAAAAAATCTAATTGAGAGAATGTCTTATTGAGAATCAAACCATCATCAATGATCCTTTAAGGATTTTTTTTTTTTTCAACTCTATTCCATTTGGCAGTGTGGCTTGAGTAAAATAGCTGAACAATATCAAATTCTTTTACTTATCTTTACAATGAAAAATATTCCTCCATATTTGATACTAGGTTTTTTTTTTTTTTTTAATTTGATATCTTCCACTTCCTTATGTTTAATATTCATTAGTGTGCTCCCTGCTCTTCATGACATTAGGGCATTGTGGGAAAGCCCTGGAACAAGACGGTAAAGAAACATTTGGACACCCTGAACCTGGCCCCTGTGTGAAGACACTGTGTGAGTCTCAGCAAGAGTCAGTCCTGTGTCCAGGAGCCTGCTGGGGGAGTAAGAGACCGTGGTGGCTTGCTGCCCTAGAAACTCTGCTTGACATTTGACATTGCCATCATTTCCTCAGGCTGTCTGCTTTTGGAGGGAAACTCTCCCTGAGGACTGCCCTGGTTGACAGAATGAGAGTTTCCGGAAGTACCACAGATTCTCCTGCCTTTTGAACACATCTTTTATGCCCAACAGCAATAATGGCCATCTAAGTATTGATTATATGTCTGCTGAGGTGGCAAGTGCATTATTGTTGCAAGAGGCCGAGAGGATGGGAAACTAGGTTAGCTATGAACCCTCTCAGCCACTGAGCATTTCTTCCAGCAAGGGTCAATATACAAAGCTATCGTTGGACCTTATTTTACTTTATTGTGAGATTCTAATTGATGGCTAATACAATGAGTGGCCAGCATGTTCCAAGTCCTTTGAACACAGCCTCGTGTTTACCATGGAACGGGCATCCCTTGCTCATCACCACATGGGGACAATAGTCTTATGGAGGTCTATTACATGAAGAAGGCCAGGGATTGCCCAGGACAGTGCCCTGTGAGAACACCCCAATGCTAATTAGCAGCAGTGAATTGGTTAAGCAGACGTTGAAAGGCAGTCAGAGCATAATCTAATACTTTTCTTTCATCCAAAAAAATACAATAGATGGTATATAGTACCTCTGCTGTGTATAGTAGCAGCAATAAGAGCACTGAGCTTTTATTATGAACTGAATTGCACCCCTGTATGGGGACGCTAGACAGCCTATCGTCTTCTAAGAATTCAGCTGAGATCACAAGCTTGCCTCACCTAAACCTTCTGTGATGTGATGAGAATGACTTTTGGTTACCGTACATCAAAGAGGGTCTAGCAGGCTAAACAGTGATTGATCCATTCTCCTCTTTCAAGTTGTCTCTTCAAAAATAGCTTTAAAGCAATCATCTAATAAGTGTCAGAATAGAAGATAGAAAGTGTTAGTACAAGCGCTAGGCATGTGTCTACACTAGCTAAATTTTCTGCAAGATGTTCAATGACTGCACTAGGTTTTCAGAGTAAATGCTGTCCTCTTTTAAGAGTCAAGAATTACCAAATGGGCTGCCATTGACATGAAAACAATGCAGAGCACTGAAGTCATTCCAGGCAAAATACTATGATGTGCTCAACGAGCAGAGAATTCGGTTAGGAAAATTTTGTGATAACTTTATTCATACACAAAATCTAATGTAGGAATTAGCTTCTTGCTTATGCACGTAGAAGCACTAATATTTTCACAATATCCATTCACAAAAACTGTATTAAGTTTCCTTATACTGAAGACACTGTGTGAAACATAAAGTAGGTATACTACTGTGCTCAAAGATGAAAGCTGAGTTAAAGGGACAGCCCCATCAGTGACCCAGTGTGGTATTCATTAAAGTTTTTGTAAGTATTCCAATTCTCTTCCTCTTCCAAGCTTCCTTTGAAGTCAGGTCTGACCATGTGACTTGCTTTGGACAATGAAAGGTGAGCGGTCGTGACATGCCACTTCTGGATGGAAGCTTTATAAGCCAGTGGAGGATTTGCTGAATCCCTGTCTCCCTGCCTTCATGATGGTGGAAGCGTGTGCCAGGGTGGAGCCTCCAGCAGCCTGAGTCCTTGAGTCGTTATTGGGAGCAGATCCCTGCTGACCTGCACTGAGCATGTAGCGTGAGCAAGAAATAAACCTGCTCCCCACTCATAGCAACCCTGTAGAGCAGAGAACTGCCCCGTAGGGTTTCCAAGGAGCACCTGATGGACTTGAACTACAGACCTTTTAGTTAGCAGCTGAAGCTCTTAACCACTACACCACCAGGGCTCCGTATACTGTTAAGGAACTGATATTTTGGGGCTACTTGTTACTGCACGATAACACAGCCTACCCAGACAGATACATCCAGTGACACTAAGTAACTTATTAGTTCCATCAAGTCTCTGATTAATATAAAATGGGAAGAAGAAGATATCATGTTGGATCATATGTCTTCCTTCATCCAGGCAACAAGTATTTATTAAGTACCTACTATCTGCCAGGAGCCCTGATGGTGTAGTGGTTAAGAGTTCAGATGCTAACCAAAAGATCAGCAGTTCGAATCCACCAGCCACTCCTTGGAAATGCTATGGGGCAGTTCTGCTCTGTCCTATAGGGTTGTTATGAGTTGGAATCTACTCGATGGCAGTGGGTTTAGTTGTTTTTTTTTTCTTTTATGTGCCGGCAGAACATATGGAGATAAGAAATAATTG
Source organism: Trichechus manatus latirostris (assembly GCF_000243295.1). Taxonomy (NCBI): domain Eukaryota; kingdom Metazoa; phylum Chordata; class Mammalia; order Sirenia; family Trichechidae; genus Trichechus; species Trichechus manatus. Next base: position 9,488,625 of record NW_004444028.1, on the reverse strand, counting down.
CTGATTGTGGCTTGATGCGTTTCTTTTTGTTATCTCTTCGCTAAATTACTGAGGAGGAGATCACTAATAAGGCTACAAGTATTCACTGCTTCACTGTAACTAGCAAGATAAAAAATAATCTAAGATTAGTGATGTTTCAACGTTTGTTGGAATAAATGACATTGTTTCAGAGGACAGCTTATTGGAGGAAAAAAATAGACTCGTCTCAGAAAATCCTGAAAACTCTTACATCGGCCAAAAAATCTATTATTCTCTACCCCAGCCATTCCCCAACCACATCAGACACTTGCCAGTACGTGCTCTCGCTCAGGCTGGGTTCTCTGCCTGGAATGCTCTTCTTACTTCCTTCTCCACATCCTGCAAAGACCAGTCCAAACGCAAATTCCCTTCCATGAAATGTTCCTTTCTCAGCCTCCCCACAACATCAGGATATACCTCTAGTTAACACTTATTTTAGTCTACTTTACATTACAATTGTTGTTTACGTGATATAACAAAACTCCTAAAAAACTCACCCTCTTCCCAAATAGAGGTTGTACATTCCTTGTGAGTAAAGGCTTTATTTTATTCTACTCTGTGTATCCCCAATATGACTCCCCTCCCCACAGCTCAGTACAGGTTAATTGATATTTGAATTGATTTGAGAGATTTGTTTGGATGTGATCATAGATTTCTTAAAACAAATTGCAATTTCCCTGGTTTGGAATATTGAAGAAACAAAGAAACCCTCTCAGCTCTAAGAAGGGCGGTTGTGAAGCTGATCCTTTTGGCGACTCTTGGGGGAATTAGTTCTCTCTTGGCCAAGGACCAAAGTCTGCCTCCTGAACACCCATCATACTTAGCTAATTTCCATTCTCCCCGGGGACCAAGACAGAAAGACAAAAGAGGAAGGAAGTAGGCATTTCAGAAGTGTAACCCACCCACAAAGAGCTGGTTGAAAGGGAGAAATAAGGAGTGGAGGAGGGAGCTGCTGGTTAAAAAAAGAAAAAATCACCAAACGAATACAGAATTTAAATTACATTTCATTATCCATCTTCTCTGTATCATTCCAATAACTCTTGTGATTCGCTATCTTTCCTCAGGACGAGTCCTGAGTGCTCAAAGCTTGCTGCTCCTGGAGCATCGACCAAAAACTCCCAGTGTCTGTGCCAAGGATGTCAAGCCACTGTGTTCAATCCCTTCTCTCCCGTTTCCTCTTCCTCACTCCGCCCACCCCAGCATCCACCAGTGGCACATCTGCTCCTCCCTGGAAGTTAACCACAGGAGTAACCAATAGGAGAGAGGCACATGTGGTTCTCTCTCCTGTTCTGTTATCAGCCACCCTGACCTCGTCACCGTTCAGTTTCCAGCCATTCCTTCTCCTGCAGGATAGACTTGGGCTTCGAGCGACAAAGGGGCAGATCCTTGTTCTGCTGCAAAGTTTCCCCATCCTGTAAAATAGAGTCGATTATTCCTGTGTACAATGATTTTGTGAGCATTGGCAAGAGAGTTGTAAAATCCTCGGCACAGAGTCGGTCCTCAACAAATCTTACTATTGTTGTTATTAATGAATATTTCTTAAATATATTTGCTCCTCTTCATGATTTTTGCGCTGCCACGATCTTATGTCCAATATAACGCACTGTCTCCTGAGCAGTCTTCCCAAAAATAGAGATCAGAGTATATAGTATCTTTTCACAAACCCCTTCCACACCTCCAAAACTGTTAACAACTTTCTACCTATTCTTAGAGATCTGTGAAGAAAACAAATCTTAACAGTTTAACGCATGAGGGCTGTAGACATCTGACATTTGTATCCAGCTTCATGGTCCATTGTTTCCCTGATTGTAACTGTGATACATTGTTACTCTCATGGCTCCCAAAGAACCATACCTTCCTGGATCCACAGCCTTGTGTAGCCCTCCCTTCCCCACATACATATTGAGTCTGGGCTTGACCATGTGACCTGCTTTGGCCACTAGGACAATAGTACGTGTGACACATGCAGAAACTTGAAAAGCACTTAAGACATTGGGGCTTGCTGTCTTGAAACTTGGCTGTCACGGTGTGAGGAAAGGCAGCCTGGTCCAGCCTTGGAGAGAGAAGCCCAGCCGTCTCTTCCAGATGACCCAGTCAACCTTCCAGGTGAATGCAGTCACATGCGTGCGCCCAGCAAAACTAGCAGAAAAACCATCCAGCCAACGCACACAATTGTGAGAAATATTAAACGTTGTTTTAAGCAATTTATGTTTCTGAGTAGTTGCGACACAGAAATAGATAACTGATATAGTGGCTTTTATCTTCAAAATAATGAACAACTGTAGTCTGTGAAAACATTATTATCTGTCAAACGTTTGATTCCTTTGCAAATGCTGTTTCTTGTGCTTATAATGCTCTTCACCCTTGTCTATTACCCTTTGTATTCCAGGGTATGCAGCAGAGATTGGCATATACTAAATGTTCAATAAAGGCTGAATGAATACATTTAAAAAGTCAAAATATGCCACAAAACCTCCAAAAGTGAGCACAAAATCCACCATCGTTCTGATTGGAATTTCGGATAGAAATGCATGTGTGTTGCTGCTTATACAAAGAAAACTAATGGTTCATATGCAACTGCACACACACACACAAATCTTAGCTTCAAAAGAGATTTAGCATTTAAATAAAAATGAAATACGTTCTTTCACCTACTAAATTGGCAACTTAAAAATTATAATATCCAGTGCTAGCAAAGGTGCTGTAAAGAAGCACTCATGCATTGCTGGTACCAGGGAAAATCAGGGTGAAATTTGGGGAAAGAATTCTGGTACCTGAATTAAAAGCCATAAAAAAATACTGGTTTCCTCTGCTACAATAATTCCATTTATGGCAACCTAACTGATAGAAATAATCAAAAATATTGAAAGATATGCACAAGAACGTTGAATAAGGCAGTGTTCATTTTGAAAAGTGAGTTTGGGGAGTAAACTAAACTCCTGTCAGCAGCAACTTGACTCAGTCAGTTTTCGTGCATCCATTCCATGAGATGTCCTGCAGCCATTACACTAATAATTGTGAATACTGTCATGGGAAAAGAGGAAATACTAAGAGAAAAAAAGATAGGTAACTGTGTGTAGCCTACAATTACAACGATGTAAAATGTAAAAGTAATTACAGGGAAGTATGGGTTATGTTCCCCTCTTTTCCCCCAAGATTTTATATAATATTTTAATATTACTTTTACAATTTACATAAAAATTTTAGAAGAAAAAAGGCAATTACTATGTATATATATTATATAAAACGTAGTATGATAAAAACAATTTAGGTGCTGGATCTCAATCTAATTCTCTCCCTGAAACTGACCCCTTGTAGTAATTGCTGTTATATTACAGAATCCGGGAATCATGGTGTTCCGCCATCTGGTCTATGCTATCTCTTTAATCAATATTAATGAATTTACTTTGCAGAAGGTTTATGAGTCATTGTACCTTATAGAAGGGTTTTTAAAAAATTATCCTGAAGAGGGATTTCATCCCACTCCCAGACATATGTCCAAAGAAAACTCTTGGGGCAAGACTGTGATAAGTTCTCAGTGACTTCAACTCTTCACTGCAGGTTGGAAGACCTGCAAAATCTCTGTCTCCAGTCCTCAGGGATTTCACAAGGTCCCATCACACACTTCCACAAATATTTCTACTGGCACAATCCATTCCATCCTAAACTCAACATGCCTGAAACGGCCTCCAACCAACTCTTTTCCTGACTTCCATGTTTCTGCCATCAGTAGCCTCTTTCTAAGTCACTCAAAGTCTAAAATCCAGAAATGTTAATTCCTCTCTATACCTCATACGTATGCAGTCAGCATGGGTGGTCTTTCTTGGTATTGCTTCTCTAATCATAACCCTTCTCTTTGCTTTTCCCGTTCTCTAAACTTACCAAGGTTTTACCATGACTTCCACAGTCTCCTGATTGGTCAATCTGCCTCTTTTTCCCTCATTCTCCAACCCCCCTGTTATAGGAATATGTGTAGGTCGCCATCTTCGGATGCAGCTCCCTGGGACCCTCACAGATTTTCAGCACATTCCTCACTACCAACTGGATCAAATTGGCTGCAGGCATTCTAGCCTCATTCTCTCAAGACTGCCACATTCTACAGCTCCAGAGGGCACCGTTCACATGACAGATGGCGTCTCCAGAAAGCGTCTCGGGTAGGGTGCAACCTTACAGCGGAGCATGAATGGTGCTCCCTGGGGCTGTGCATCATGGCCCTGTGTGACCCTGTGCTCTGTAGCAGCCAGACTGACCCCATCCTCTGAAAATGCCCTGTCAGTCGCTGCATCTCTGGACCGTTGTTGCCTAGCAAGTCTTGCGCGCTCATTAATATCAGCAAACCCTCCTTTTAGAAGCCTTTTTTTTTAGCTTCCCCAACTCTTTTCCTTTCTCCTAGTATCACTCTAATAACATTTCTTACATTCATGTGTTGAGATAGGTTAGAATCAGACAGAAGTGTTTTTTAATCCTTCCTCATGTCAGCACTATCTCCGTGACCTTGGACAAGCTCCTTTCGTTCTCTAAGCCTCATCTGCCTGTAAAATGGAGATAATATTACCTATCCCCATAGAGCTTAAGGAAGATTAAACAAGATCATAAATGTGATGTAAGACACTAGCGGGGTTCCCAGCACAGAGTAATGCTCCACACACGTTACTGGTGGTGGTGGAGGTGATGGCTACAGCTGAGGGGGTGGTCGTGGTTTTTGTTGACTCTCCTAAGCAGGTGGAGTGGGGCCTGGGGAGAAGGGTTGTAGGCCAGGCTCTGCCACTAACAAGCTGCAAAGACTTGAACAAGTTCTCTTTACCTTTCAGAGCCTTGGTTTCCTTACCAATTAAATGATCAAATGACATAAAGAATGAGAAAGTACTTTGTAGTCTAAACAGCCTACATAAATGCAAAGTGGTGGCATCCGCATAACCCCTGGATGGCAGGGATTTCATTCCTCTCATCTAGCGTTCCCCTCAGGGCCTTGCGTAGCCAGGTGGATAGGGAGTGCTCACTAAACACCTACTGAGTATGTGAGTAAAACTTAGTACAGGAGTCCGGAGGGTCATGGGACATGGTTGTTTGATGCTTTTAGAGTGTGGAAAGATTTCAGAGATTTCTTGCTTCAATGCCCCATCTCACCCTCACCTAAATGTTAGACCCAGAGTCGGAGTAATTCAGCAGCTGATTGCAGACCTGTGTCGAAGTTTTCTGATTTTGCTTCCCATCATTCCTTGCTGACTCCCTTATCAAGGTCATATATAATATATATATATATTTTATATATATATATATAATTTTATTATTTTATTTAATTAACTAAAAACTTAGCAACCTAGTTAAGGAAATTGATGGAAAGTTTGGCTAAAGACAGTGGAAGAACTGGAAAGAATGACTGCTGGAATTTAATGCCATTTTTATGTTAAATAGTTTCTCTCTTCTGCAAGGAACAACAATGGCAGTAGCTTTGCACCTGGGTCAGGTGAGGAGAGTAGGGCATGGATAATGACTGCAGGGAAAGCAGGTGGGGCCAGTCACCTGAAACTGGAGCAGAGGAAGGAAGAGGTGGGTGCAGGCACCCTCAGGCTGGGAGGGTTTGCTTATACGTCTGTAATGCCACTCCTGTTGTCGTTATAATACTGATTCTACCTCCATCCTTCTTCCCCCACCCACCTGTGTCAGGCTGTCATAAGAACCACCACCATCACCATCCTTCACGCACTGGGAGCTCTTTGAGGGGAGGCATTCTGTCATCAACATCTATGAATCCTCACTACTACCCAGCTCTTCATTATAGAAGCTTGATGATGGATGGGTGGATGGATAGATGGACAGATGGATGGATGATGGATGGGTGGATGGATGGATGATGGATGGGTGGATGGATAGATAGATGGATGGATGGATGATGGATGGGTGGATGGATGGATTAAAAAAGAAAGAAACCCAGAGAGAGTGAGGAAGAAAAGCAACTCCTCGACTACCAGTATTCAAACACATTTTAGGATCACTTTTCAGAGAAATCTTGGTTCATTTTATTTTAGCATTCCTTTAATCCAGAGATTGCCCTTGGGCTAAATCCAATCTCAGTATCTGTTGTTTGCCTTTGCCATGTTGGCATACTGGTAAATAAACAAAGGAAGAAATAAATTCATATTTAAATTTGTTGCCAACGTTTAATAATTGGGAGGTGTCACATTTTTTAAAAATCCAGATTTCTCTTGAAAACTCAGTAACAGTGGGCTCATTTTCCATTTCCTTTGGTTAGGCCAGGAGGAAAGAGATCAAAAGACAGACATTTTATGAAAGTAATAATAACAGCAACATTTGTTGAGCTTTTGCCATGTGTTATGGAATTGTTCTATTTTACGGACTCCCACAGTACACTCCATGGGTCAGGTACTTTTCTTATCACCATTTTACAGGTGAAGAAACTGTGACCCAGATGTTAAATAACTCATCCAAGGCTACACAGTTCATAAGTATTTATAATCCAGATATTTATGCCTCCAAAGCCTATCGTTGGAAGCACTACACTGCCTTTGTACTTGCTCTTAACATATAAATGATGAAATCAGCACTATAATATACTTTCTTCATCTCTTAGAAAATGGAAATAAATATTGATTAACTACACTCAAGTGATTTTAAATTAGGCAGTCAGTTTTGAAGTGCTCCAAATCTTGCCTACTTGTGTTCGTGCGGTGGTGGGCTGGCACTAATAATATGCCTGGTTAAATGCCCTCAGCATTTGGTGGTTTGAAACAGCCAACATACAGGTGGGAGGATGTGTATAGCGAAGAAGTAACAGAAAATCTCTTTCTTTTCTTCTCAACTGAACTCCTTGTGACATGTAGGGAATTCATTCTGAAAGATAGTGAGTTTCTTAAATGGTGGCTAATTCTCATGCATCTGCAAACACTTGACTTGCTGGTTACCCGAGATCCTACAGCAGTTATGCGTGCAGAAGGAGACAGTATCTCTGCATTAGAAGAGGTAGAGGCATCCCATACACTCTGGCCCCCCTTCAGCAAGGAAAGGCTTCTTTGCACTCCCTTTCCAGTTAATATCTCCTACATCTTTATCAAATACATTTCCCTGGTCCATTTTTTTCCTGGTAGCATTTCATTTTTTTCTTCTTAATTGTGCCCTCTGAAACAAATGGTGGAGAAATTCATATCTATATAAAATCTCCACCCTTATCCCCACCACTATCATGCAGCATTCATAATAAGAGACCTTGTTGGCTATTCCCCATTGTCCCGAAGGCACATGCAGCCACTGTCTCGTCGTTTATATCCAGGGCTGTGCGTGGGGAAACTCCAAAATCCTTGTGGTGAGCTTGCAGTGGAAAGTTGCTTCATCCAAGGGATAACCAGAGGCTATCAGAATCATTGGTGCTTTATTCTGTGTGTGAACGCTTTGCAAGAACAAGTGCACTCAGCTAAGACAAACATCAAAGAACATTCCTTAAACCTCCTTAGGGTGCAATTTCATCATCATAAATCTTGTAGGGAATCATAACCTGAGCATCAGCTTGGCCAAATGGGGGAAAATGACCATTTAAATGTAATTGGAGACAATTTCATAAGCAGCAGATTGTTTTTCTCCTAGTGGGAGGTGTGGGTTCTTACGGTTAACATAGATGTGTGGATTCAGTCAGACATCACATTCCTGAGAACATTCTGGTGATGCATTGTGCATTAGAATTTCAGAATGCACTTCAATGTCTTGCTGAGTGTCTTGTTCACTGGTATATGCCAATTTGGTTAGGCAGCTCTCTAGTAATGTGATTTGACGGGTGCTAAAATCCTACCCCAAGTCTCTACCGGAGAATACTCTCCTCACAAATCTTTCTCCTAGGCTGGGAATTCCCACCATTAACTACTGCTCAGGCAGTAGAGACCCCTGTTCCTGGGAGAGGTGGCCCATTAACTTCTGCTAAATCTGCGTCAGTGAAACTGACGTAGTCAAGATTTCTCTGAACCTGCCATGAATTTGCCCAACTCTGTACCTAGTCAGAGGACATTTGAAACATTCTTACATCTCTTTGCCACTTAGCCAATTCCTTCTCAAAATCAGAGGTCTGGCTCAAATATTACATTGCCCATAAAAATCATCTCTGACTATCCCAGCCAAAAGCACTGCCTACTCTGTTGACTTCTATGGCGCGTATCTGTGCTTTCATTCCGTTATTATTAATTGAGAACCAGGAAGTTAGAAAATAGAGAAATAAGCATGAGATGTGTCTGCCCTTGGACCCTCACGTCCTCTGGGGAAGCTTTTCCCAAAGTGATAAATGTCCCACGCGAGTACATGCAATGATCTTAGATGATGTGTGACCTTTTAAAAATGTCAGTAGTTACTTATTTACTTTTACATTTACTGTCTAGTTTTGGTCAATTACCCTGGTTTTCCAATCATGAGAGTTATACAAGGTTATTTTAAATAAACGTATTTAAATTAAAAAAGAAAGCAAGTAGAGTTCATGGGAAAGTTATTTAAATAATAGCGCAGGTAATATGTGAATCTGGCAAAACAGTCAAGACCATGAGGTCGGTACTCAGCCTTTATAAACGTTGGGAGAGTCATTCAGGGCGTATGTGAAAAACTAAAATGTAGAAGACTGTTTTAGGGAAAACAGCCCTGGAAATAGACAAAGTGTAATGGAACTTGGGAAGGGCTATGATAGTTATGAAGATAATTTTGTAGGATTCTACCAGAGGCATCGACTGGAGAGCTGGAGTGTCAGAGACACGCTGGTTTGTGTGCCATTCATCCGATCCTCCGTATCTGGTCACGTTTAAGGAGTATTGCTCGTCTGCTCAGAAACCGTGTCATGAGGCCCTGAGAGAGAAGGCTCGTCTCTGCTTCATCATCCCTCCACACAGTAGTGCTCGTGTGTTGCCAAAGCTCGGGTCTAAGGAGGCCGCATTGTTTTTTATGGATCTAGCAGAAAAAATAGAATGTATGTGCATTTCCGATTTGCCCTCTTGCCATTTCCAAGATTTACCATCTTCCTATCTCTTAGTGTCATAGTTATCTAGTGCTGCTATAACAGAAAAACCACAAGTGGATGGCGTAAAAAAACAGAACTTTATTTTCTCATAGTTCAGGAGGCTAGAAGTCTGAATTCAGGGTGCTGGCTCTAGGGGAAGGCGTTCTCTCTCTGTTGGCTCTGGAAGAAAGTCCTTGTGTCTTCAGCTGCTGCTCCATCATGAGGCTTGGCATCTCTCTCCCCAGTCTCTCTGCTCTGCTAGCTTGTCTAGTCTTTTTTGTATCTCTAAAGAGACTGACTCAAGATACTCCCTACACTAATCCTGCCTCATTAATATAACAAAGACAACCCATTCCCAAATGGGATTATAACCATTTGGATTAAGTTAGGATTTACAGCACGTATTTTTGGGGGACACAAGTCAGTCCATAACAATTAGTAATCAGAACTCTTTCTCATTTTTTATAAAGTATCCTGGTAAATGGGCTAACCCATAACCCATTGCTGTCAAGTCAATTCTGACTCATAGCGATCCTACAGGACCAAGCAGAACTGCCCCAGAGGGTTTCCAAGGAGTGGCTGGTGGATTCGAGCAGCTGACCTTTTTGGTTGGCAGCCGAACGCTTCATCACTGTGCCACCAGGGCTTCAAATGGGCTAAAGCTCTTGGAAAATGCCTCAGCAAGAAAGATCTTGGTGAGAAGAAATAAGATCTGGCTAATTTGGGCTCTGTTTTGGGGCCCGGCTGTAAATGCTGGGTACTCAGGAAGGCACAGCTACAAGAAAGCTCTGTCACACAGCTCTGACTAACCTCACAGGCAGCCTGGAGCTGGGCACGCTTCCTCCTGCTCCTTCCTCTCCCGCTGCTGCCGTCGCCCTGAAAGGCGGATCCCCTGAGAAAGAGCGCGGGGTGTGAGGAGAGGCCAGGTTTGGGCGTCAGACATCCTGGGTTTGAATCCTTATTCTGCCACTTGGGAGCTCTACTACCTTGAGAGAGAGTAAACGAGACTTGTAGCACTGTATCCTTATACGGCTTGTTATGGGGATTTGAGATGGAGCGTGTGAAGCCACTGGTGGATATGGTAGGAATCGCTGTGGAATTATTGTCATGAGAAGGAAGGGTTCCCTAAGAGCAATGTTGTGACAATAAAGGCCTGACTTGTGCTATCCAAAGTTCAAGACCAGACTAGAAGTGAGAGGAAAGAGAGGTGGGGAAAGCAGGAAAGGGGCTGCTTGGGCATCAGCCAGGAGCTTGTTGGAAATGCAGACTCTCAGGCCTCACCTAACCTGCTGAATAAAAATATGCATTGTAACAAGATCCCCAGGCGATGCATTTCCACATTAAAATAGGAGAAGCATTGTTACTGGAGTATATTCCCTTCTCCTCTGTTCTTCTAATTCTTCCTTTTTCACCCCAGACAAGAGGGCCCTGTCAGGCAAATGCAGTTGCTAACTTTTTTCTTTTGAAGCGGCTCAAAAATAATTATAATAATAAAAAAGAGCAGTGGTGAACAACATGTCATGCACTGTTCTAAGCACCTGACATGTATTAATGTATTTGGTCCCCACAGCAACACTGGGAGGTGGGTGCTATTATCATCCCCACTTTACACTTAAGGAAACTGAGGCACAGAAAGGTTGAGTTGCCGCCTCAGGGTGATACAGCTGGGAAATCCAGTTTCCAGGATTAGAACCCAGGCGTTTTGGCTCTAGAGTCCTTGCTTTTAACCACCATGGATCCCAACTTCTCCTTTGAACCACTTCCCCAAATTGTGATTGCACTAAAGCTTGTGGTCCAGGCAGCGGTGACCTACCTCTTCCTTCAGGCAACTAGCTTGCATAAAATCTTCCTTAGGATTTAGAAGGGAATCTGGGAGCATAGGTTCACAAGCCTTCATCATCCATCTCTTCTGTCGGAGTTCAAAGCTGAATTTCTTCTCCCTGGACTTAAACAGTAGCTTCCGAAGTGAGCTCCCTGCCTGCAGTCTTTCTCTCACTCCAGTCAGTTCAAACACCATAGCCAGAATTACTTTAAAGGTCAGGTCTGCTCACCTGTCTCCATTTCAGTAAAACTCACCTACCTCTACTTGATATTCCAGTTTCCTCCTAGGTCTTACCTCAAGCCTACCGTTCCAGAAATACCTCTAAACATTCGTGTCCCTCAGCATGTGCACACTCAGGGTGAGCCAGCCACATGCTCACTCTTCAGCCACCATGTATGTTTGTGTCCTTCCCTCTGCCTAGAATGCCATTTCTCATATTCTGTCTGTCTGAGTCCCACTCAGCCCTCACTCACAGGCTACATTCTCAAGAGGCGTTTCCACGTGTACAAAGCCAAGATTCTTCTTTCTCTCCCCTCTTTCCCTGTTGACAGCTGTGCCTTTCTCACAGGACTTGTATGTGCCCTTGTACTAGGAATAAAAATATTGACAATAGGCAATAAACTGTACTCAGCCAACTTTCAAATCTGACTTCCTGAGGCACATTTATCCAGCTCTGTCTGCACAGTGGGTGTTTAAGCAGTTATATTGGGGGGTGGAGCAGAAGATGCAGCAGACCTGTCTGAGAAATCTGACTCACTCATTGATTTTCACAGACGTGGAAAGCAATGAATCTTGGACGAACAGCAGCAAGTAGCTTCCTGTCTATCCTACTCCAAACATCTATTCCCCGTTTACACCTTGGTTTATTTTATATACATGTGTTTATAAACGTGTTTTAAAAATAATTTGAGCTCTAAAGATAGGTATACCCTTTGAAGTGACAGGCTACTCCTAAAAATCCTAAGAAGTTGTCATGAATATGTGCAAAGATTATGCTCATTGTTCACTGAACCGTGAACAAGTATGTTCATTACAGGATGGTGTATGTTAGCAAAAATTCAAAAATAACCTAATTTTTTTTAGTAATTAGTATAATTACTAAATAAATCATGGCTTGTCCAAACAGTGGCACACTATGTACTGTTTAAAGTGATACGAAAATGTTGATGGATAAGGTTCATGAAATATTTTTAACCTTAAAAAGTCTATGAACGTATAGAGAACTGAGAAAGACTCACACAAATATGTCCAAATGATTTTTAACAAAAGGTGCAAAAGCAATTCAATAGAGGAAAAATAGCCTTTTCAACAAATGATGCCAGAGCAATTGTATATCCATAGACAAAAATAAAAATAATACATTAAAAGTAAACCTTGACCTAAGTCTCATATTTTATACAAAAATCACTTCACAGTGAATCATAGATTTAAATGTAAAACTACAAACATTTAGAGGAAAGCATAGGATAAATCTTTGGGACATCGAGCTGGGCAATTAGTTCTTATATGTGAAGCCAAAAGGATGAGCCACAAAAGAAAAAAGTGATAAATTGGACTTCATCAAAATTAAAAACTTTCGCTTTACAAAAGATCTTTGTAAGAGAATAAGCAGACTCTCTACAGGTTGGGAGAAAGTATTTGTAAACCACTTACCTAACAAAGGACTTGAATCTAAAATATATAAAGAAATCTCAAAACTAAGTTAAAAAAATTGAGGTAAAAAATAAGAAAATACATAGGCTTTTCACCAAAGAGGAAATGTAGATGGTCAATAAACATGTGAAATAATGTTCAGCATCATTAGCCATTACAGAAATGCAAATTAAAACCACAGTGAAATGTTAATCCACACCGCTCAGAATGTCTAAAATAAAAACCAATGATACTACCTGATGCTGGCAAGGATGCAGAGAAACTGAATCACTCCTACATCGCTCGCGGGACTGTAAAACGGTACACTCACTCTGGGAAACAGTTTACGTTTTTAAAAAGTAAATAAATAAACATACATACCATGCAATGTAGCAATTGCACTCCTGGGCATTTATCCCAGAGAATTGAAAACCTACGCCCAGACAAAAACCTACCTATAATTGTTCATAGCAGCTTCGTTTGCAATACTTAAAAACTGGAAATACCCCGAATGTCCTTCGGTGGGTGAATGGTTAAACAAGGTGATATGTCCATACTATGGAATACTACTTAGCAATACAGGAATGAACTATGGATACACACAACTTGAGTAGATCTGAAGGGAATTGTGCAGAGTAAAAAAAGCCAATCCCCAAAGTTACACATGCATGATTCAATTTATATGGCATGCTTGGAATGACAAAATTTTGGAGATGGAGAACAGATTAGTGGTTGGTAGGGGTTAAAGATGTGGTAGAAGATGGAAGGAGGATGGATGTGACTATAAGGGAGTAACACAAGAGATCTTCTTGGTGATGGTATAGTTCTGTATCTTGATTGTGGGTTGACTGCATGAAATTACACATGTATTAAAATTGCATAACCTGTTGCCATCGATTCCAACTCATGGTGATTCCATGTGTTAGAGTAAAACTGCTCCATAGGGTTTTCTTGGCTGTGATCTTTATGGAAGCAGATTGCCAGCCTTCCGTGGCACTGCTGGGTGGGTTCAGTGTGCCAACCTTTAGGTTACTAGTTGAGCACAAAACATTTGTGCTACACAGGGACCTGTTGTTGTTGTGAGGTACTGTCAAGTCAGTTCCAACTCACAGCGACCCTGCGTATAACAGAACGAAACACTGGCTGGTCCTGTGCCATCCTCACAATTGTTACTATGTTTGAGCACATTGTTGCAGTCATCATATCAGTCTTTCTCACTGAGGGTCTTACTCTTTTTTGCTGACGCTATACGCAGGGACCTAGAACTCGACAGGACTGCCTTGTTTTTCTGGGTCTCGAAAGTTTTCTGCCTTTGATAGGGTGCAGTCTTACCACTTTTCTATCACTCTGTAGTAGTGGAAAATATTTGAGTTTTCCTTCTCTGACAGTTTTCCAGTTTACACAGGTTCTGGCTTTCACAGGTTTTACTGGCTCTTTTAACTTAGATTTAAATTTGACTAAGATTAGATATAACCAGGATTTAGATTTAAATTTAATTAAGATTTAAAGTTAACTATAGAGCAACTGGGGTCACATAACAATGTATGTATAAACTTTTGTGTGAGAAACTAACTTGAACTGTAAACTTTCACCTAAAGCACAATTAAAAAAAAAAAAAAAGAAAGAAGACCTGGGAGTGGAGCTTGTCCCTTGGACATAGGGTCCCTGTGCTAAGAACCTCCTAGACCTAGGGGGGAGAGAGAGAGAGAGAGAGCTGTAACGACAAAGATGGCGCGAGATGGCAAGAAGCAGAAGCAGAGAAATGGTGGCCACAGAACCAGAAACTAGCACGAGACGGGCGCAGTGGGCTCCCCAGCCCATGGAGCAGGGCAGCTACAGTGGGCGTGCCAACCCACAGAGCGAAAGAGCTGAGTGCCCTCAGGCAGGAGGCTTCCTGGTGTGGGGTGTCTCTGGGTACTTACTGGCGGAGCTAAAGGGCTTTGTTACACTTGTCAGAGCAGGGCAGAGGCCAGGCTGAGCAGGACCAAGGGCCGAGGGCGAGGGCCGAGAGAGTAGGCCTTTCCTGAGGGAGCCAAGAGGAGCCTGTCCTCAGGGGCCCAAGTGGAGCCTTTCCTTAGGGGCTAGGAGCCTGTCCTCAGGGAGCCAAGAG
>NW_004444028.1:9459328-9473116 GCF_000243295.1 Trichechus manatus latirostris | reverse complement strand
CCTCAGGGAGCCAAGAGGAGCCTGTCCTCAGGGGCTAGGAGCCTGTCCTCAGGAGCTAGGAGCCGGTCCTCAGAGAGCCAAGAGAAGCCTGTCCTCAGGGGGCCAGGAGAAGCCCTGTATGACCAAGAGGAGCCAAGAGAGTTGTCCTGCACTGAAGAAAGGACACTTTGCCTACATGCCTCCTGATCCGGATCCCAAGTTGTAGCCTGTTGATCCTAATCCCGAGTTGTAACCTGTTACTTCTCTAATAAACCCCATTAACTGTGAAAAACAAAATAATTAACTATAGAGATAATTTTTAATTTAACATAAGTTTATCCCATAGTAGTAGTGTTTTTCTGTAAATTTGGGAATCAACTGAAAATATTTGACAGTTTGTATTCTTAAAATATTTAATTCATTTGGCAAACTTGGCTGCTAACCAAAAGGTTGGCAGTTTGAATCCACCAGCTGCTCCTTGGAAACCTTATGGGGCAGTTCTGATCTGTCTTACAGGGTTGCTATGAATCGAAATCAACTCGATGGTGATGGGTTTGGTTTTTTGTTTTTTTTATTGAGCATTTGAGTGTATCCAACAGATTTGCTAATATTTCTATTTTAAAATATAATCAATTAAATGATTTAAAATTTTAATTTTGAATTGAAAGTATAATTTTATTAAAGCCATAAATACTACTGAAATATTTGGTAGGACTTAAATTTTATCATATTTAAAAGTTTAATAGATTTATAAAAGTTACTTAAGTACTAGGGAAGATTTCCTAGACAGTTGAAGTATTTTAAATATTACCTTTAAAAACTGTATCGATATATAACATATAGTAAGTTTATAAATGCAGCTTCATGTTTAAGGGAATTTAATTGTTATTAAACACCTTTAAAAGTGATAAAGATTTATACATAGGATAATCATATTTGAAGTCAAACTTAAAAGCTTAAGGAAGAACTGGATTTATGAATGTATGACTTTAATAAATGGAATGTTAATATTTTAAGAATATTCCCAGACTACTCCCTTTTGTGTGTCCTCAAGAAGACCCAAACTTCATATCTATACTGTAGCATATGGGTATGTACTCCTTTCATGGATATGTAGGCGTCACCAAGAAAGTTTATGAAACTATGGATTAACGTGAAAAAATGATGAGGAAGAAACAGGAAACAAAACATATCTGTAACGTGATCACAGCTAGTAGGGAAAAAAGCCAACAAATGCGTTTGATAAAAGGAATTACGAGAAAAAACTAACAAAGGTAGTGAGACCATAGGTCCATTATGGGTGAGTTTGTGATTGATTTTCTCTGTTCTTCACATTGGTAGTGAAATTATATATCACTTCTATAATTTTTTAAACCACTATTTTTAAAAGTATCATGAACCTTCAAGGGGCTTCTCCATTTGATGCCCCCAATATAATACTTCAGTACCTCCTCCTACCCCCACACACTCGACATTTCTACATGCCACCTCTGCTCAAATAGCTCTTCTAGTGATGGGCAGAAAGTCACTGCCTTTTAAGACCGTTCTGAGGAAGTCACGACTATTAGAAAGAGCATATGAAATCAAAACCCTCCCGACATGTTCGTACCCGCTGGAGCCACACCTGTTGTTGTTGGGTGCCGTCGAGTCAATTCCGACTCATAGCGACCCCATGTGACAGAGGAGAACTGCCCCCTAGAGTTTTCTTGGCTGTAATCTTTATGGAAGCAGACTGCCAGGTCTTTCTCCTGCAGAGCCACTGAATTGGTTGGAATCACCCACCTTTCGGTTAGTAGCAGCTGAGCACTTAACCATCGCGCCACTCGGGCTCCTTGGAGCCACACCCGGCAAGCTTAATCTCCCTCTCACGTGACAACTCTGGGATATTTGAAAAGAGCTGGGAAAGACGGACCTCCTCTGCCTCACCTGCTACCCCAGACTGGCCGTGCTCCAGAATACAACCCACGGCTTTGTAAATGGTTCCCTCCTGCCGTGGCTGTGAGCACCCATCCTATAAACCATCCTCTCCAGCACTCCAGTCGAAATACATGGGAGCCACGGATGTCATTTAAAATTTTCTAGCAGCCACATTAAAAAAAGTAAAAAGAAATGGGTGAAATTAATTCGACTAATCTATTTTAAAGGAGCCCTGGTGGTGCAGTGGTTAAGTGCTCAGCTGCTCACCGAAAGGTCAGTGGTTCAAACCCACCAGCTGCTCTAGGGGAGAGAAGAAGGGATCTGCTTCTGTAAAGATTATTGTTTCTATTATTAGGTGCCGTCACGTCAATTGCGACTCGTCGCGACCCTATGTACAACAGTACGGTTCTCAAAGTCATTGCTATGTTTGTCTTTCTCTTTTTCGCTGATGCTATACGTTACCAAGCATGATGTCCTTCTCCAGGGATTGGTCCCTCCTGATAACATGTCCAAAGTAAGCGAGACAAAGTCTCGCCATCCTCACTTCTAGGGAGCATTCTGGATGTACTTCTTTCAAGACAGATTTGTTCATTCTTCTGGCCGTCCATGTTGTATTCAGTATTCTTCACTATGAGCCAGAGTTGACTCTGTGACAATGAGTATGGCCCTTAGATGCTTCTAATGTACTGGTTTTGTTATTGAAAGTTCGTAGTGAAAATTTGATCAGCCTTAATGACTAAACTTGGTGCAAATCCATTAGAGAGTTCTATGGCGTGAGCATTTTACCAAGACCACCCTCTGCCCGTATAGATATGTGAGGAAGGACTCCAGGAAAAGGTATGAACTAAACAGAAAGACCAAACAAGACGAAAAAAAACCCAAAAATGTCCTTTTTAAGCATCAGCGTCGGCTGCATGACTGTGGTTTTCGTGGCTAGAGTGGTGGGCTCTGCAGGCAGAGCCTAAAGGTTCCAGGCCGGGCCTCACCAACTGAAGCTGGTTGGTGACTTGGGGCAGGTTACTCAGCTTCTCTGTGACTACGTTTCTGTATCTATAAATGAGTGTAAGTAGAGTGCACACTGTTGGTTTTGTTACGTGGCGTTGAGTCGATTCCAACTCATGGTGACCCCAGGTGGCCCAACAGAATTACCCCATAGGGTTTTCTAGGCTTTCATCTTTCTGGGAGCAGATCACCAGATCTTTCTCCCTCAGAACTGCTGGGTGGGTTCCAACCTTTCAGTTAGCAGCCGAGCGCTTAACCACTGTGCCATCGGGGCTCCTCCAGTGCATACTACGTGGAATTATTAGGAGGGTTAAATGAACTAACGTACGTAAAGTGCTCAGAGCAGCGTCTGGAACATAGGAAGCAAATGTTGGAAGTGAGTGTTAGCTGCTATTATTATCATCCTTCAAGGCTAACGTGAAGGATTAAAAAAAATACATGTTTCTAGCCTTTCCTCAGTGTTTGCTGATTTCTTTGAATACAAAGTTGAGTCCATAATATTAGCTGAATGAGCTTTTATGTTTTATTCTTAGATACAGAGAAATAACAGTAAACACATCTTTACATTATGAGCTCAAGTATTATTTACCCAAGTAAGGTTAATAGCTCTGCTCTATGGAGACTCCTTGGTACTTATAAAGCCACTTCTTATTGAATAAATCTTCTCCTTTAACAAACCTTACAGAAACACACACACAAATACAGCGTCTTCATTCTTAGAGGGGAAAAATGTGCAATAGTAAGGTAATGCAGGTGCCAAGTAATTTAAATTTATGTCACATTTTTGCAGGAAGTGCAAGGCTGTAGAATGCTGTCAGTACAGTGCAGTCAAGAAAACTAGAGGCAAATGATGCTTTTTTCAACATGCAAGAACAATTTTTTTAAAGAAAATAGTGTAGAGCACATTAGGTAAAACCGTAATTATTTTTATTAGGGTCCCTGAGTGGTGCAGATGGTTATGTGCTGGACTACTAACAGAAAGTTTGGCGGTTCAAACCCACCCAGAGGCACCTGGAAGGCAGGCCTGGCGAGCTCCTCCTGAAAGGTTGCAGCCTTGAACACCCTGTTTGGAGCGGTTCTGCTCTGCACACACGGGGTCACCGTGAGTCGGAGTGGACTGCGCGGCAACCACAACAACAGAGTGTTTTATATCAATTTTCCAACACAGCCACGGATTCTCTAGGGATCCAGGAAGATGGCTTCCCTACCTGTTCAGTAGAAGGGAACACAGGCCTGGAAAGCAGGGTTTGAGAGAGATGCCTTGTCTCCCACCCTCCTTTTAAAAGGAAATGACCATGGGTTTTGGTTCGAATCCCAGCTCTGACTCTTACCAGCCATGGCACCTTGACTGAAAGTAAGGCAACCACTTAGAGCCTCCGTGCCCTTTTCTGTAATGTGAAGGTAATAACGGTGGCCCATGGAACAGGATTTTATAAACAATAGGCACTTCACTAAAAGGACTCCCCCCGCCCCTTTTTTCCTTAACCTTATAGGTACTGTGAGTCTTGTACCTAATCGTGCGCCTTGCTTTGCTTGTAGGTACGAGCACCTTAGTGACTGTGATGAAGTGGGTTTGCATTTCTGTGTGTACATTTCACCCTTGGCCTTGCTGTTGTTCAACCTGTCTATTTTCCGTGACTTATCTTCCATGAAATGCTTTCTCCCTCACAGTGTGTGTGTGTTTCTGTCTCTGTGTGCGTCTGTCTCTGTGTGTGTCTGGTGTGTGTATCTCTGTGTGTGTGTCTGCGTGTGTCTCTGTATGTCTGTGTGTATATGTGTCTGTGTATGTCTTTGTGTGTGTGTGTGTCCGTGTCTCTGTCTGCATGTCTGTATGTGTGTCTCTGTGTGTGTGTCTGTGTCAGTGTGTGTCTCTGTGTCTGTGTGTGTCTGTGTGTATGTGTCTCTGTGTGTGTGTCTGTGTGTGTGTGTGTCCGTGTCTCTGTCTGCATGTCTGTGTGTGTGTCTGTGTGTCTGTGTGTGTGGGTCTGTGTCTTTGTGAGTGTCTGTCTCTGTGTGTGTCTCTGTGTCTGTGTGTGTCTGTGTGTATGTGTCTCTGTGTGTGTGTGTGTGTCCGTGTCTCTGTCTGCATGTCTGTGTGTGTGTCTGTGTGTCTGTGTGTGTGTGTCTGTGTCTTTGTGTGTGTCTGTGTGTCTCTGTGTGTGTGTGTGTGTGTGTGTCCATGTCTCTGTCTGCATGTCTGTGTGTGTGTGTGTGTGTGTCTGTGTGTGTGTGTCTGGTCTTTGTGTGTGTGTGTGTGTCTCTGTGTGTGTCTGTGTCTGTGTGTGTCTGTGTGTGTGTGTCCGTGTCTCTGTCTGCATGTCTGTGTGTGTGTCTGTGTGTCTGTGTGTGTGTGTCTGGGTCTTTGTGTGTGTCTGTGTGTCTCTGTGTCTGTGTGTGTCTGTGTCTGTGTGTCTCTGTGTGTGTCTCTGTGTGTGTGTGTGTTTGGGAGCCACCTCATCCTTTGTGGAAGGAGCTGGGGCGGAAAGTACTGAATAAATGTCAACAGGTTCCCTTTCCTCCACCCTGAAGAGGCGCCAAAAGAGAGCCCCTCTCTCCCTCTCTCTGGACGGGTCCTTCTGAATTTATGAGAGCCTGCCTTGCTTCGAAGGAGCCCTGGTGGCGCAGTGGTTAAGCACTTGGCTGCTAACTGAAAGATGTGACCATCTGCTTCCGTAATGATCACAGCCTCCGAAACCCTATGGGTCAGTGATACTCTGTGCTAAGGGGTCGCTATGAGTTAGAATAGACTCGAGGGTTACAGGTTTCGTTTGGGTTGGTACCCTGTTCCAGATGGGCCCGGAGAGTTCCAGTTAGAGTGGGTCTGGCAAGGAAATGGCAGCCAGAACCATCTAACACGGTCCATACTTGGTTCCTCAAGTGACGGTTAGCTGCTGTGTGTAAAGCTCACGGCAAATTCTTAATCCTCAGCCAGCCCTCACCTGCCAGCCAGCTGTTTTCTGCTTACGGAATTAAAGTTGGTGTTTGTAAGTAACTACACAAAACACAGTTAGGAATGAAATCTGTGTTTTATGGAAGGTACGTGATGCATTCCAAAAATAAGTAGGTATCCCAGATTGTGACCTGATTTTTTTGCTCAGTTTTCACAGTTAGCCATAATATATTTTTGCAGTTTGGGTCAGATGTTGCTTTTCTTCCATTGAGAAACACTGTCATTGCAAGTGATATAAAACTTACCGTCTCTAAACCTGAAGAGTTAAAAAGCCATATGCAAATAACTATGAAAATATTTTCCACGGCTTTTGAATGGGATCAAGATAGGTATGTACTCTGTGTGTGTTTAAAATCCTTCCACCTGGTCAAAATGCTTTCAAAAGAGAGAGAATAGCTGATGCCTCTTGTTCTGACTGGAAAGTATTGTGATTACACTGAAAAGCATGGCCCCTCTTGAAGTTTAGGTTTTTACTTCCTTTATCTGAGTATAAAGCAAAAAAAGGAGGTTGCTCTAAGTTGTCCTAATAGAAGCTTTTGAATGATCTGCAGAGGTAGCATTGAGGTGAATGGAGTCCATCAAGATCTGCCAGAAGTATGAAATAATTATCGAAAGGATTCCATTAGAGACGAAAACTACCTCCACTAACAGAGACAGAAAAGGCTGACCCTTTTCAGGCCCTTAACTTTCTCTAATGGATGACCTTAAGTTGAAATCAAGATTCCACTAGATCATTGATTCTTAAAGGGAAAATATTGAGCGTAGTGGCACATAAGTGAAAGCTGGAAAAATGGTCACATAGATTTATTTTTCAGTGAAAACTTGGAATGAAGAGTTTTTATTATTTTATCTACTTTTTTGTTTTTGAGCTCACAGGAATGACAGCTAAACGATGGGATAGATTATCCAGAAGTGAGTATTTGTTTTAATGAAGAAATGAAGTCTGCCTCTAACGAGTACAACAAGGCTGTCAACTGATCAAAAAGGAATCTATAGATTTTTAAAAGCTGGCATTGCGTGTTATCTGTTGGCGGTTTGAACCCACCCAGCAGCGCTGCAGAAGAAAGCCCTGGCCAACTGCTTCCATAAAGATTACAGCCAAGAACACCCGATGGAATTCAGTCCTACTGTGTAACACACGAGGTTGCTATGAATCAAAATCAACTTGGTAGCAATGAGTTTGGTTTTCGTTTATTAAGTGAGGCAGAATGCTCTCTGGCTCGTAATTGGCCCTTGTGTCAAATTCTGCACCGTGTCCAAAGGTGTTAGGAAACGGCTACTCCTGTACGAAGTCTTTGAGGTATGGCTTGAGGTGCACCTTCAGTAACCAGCAGGTAAAACACAGGTGCACACATTTTTTTAGGTACTTTAGATGAAATCATCTACAATCTTCCGTGTTTGTTGAAAGCAGCAACGGATGCCTTTCCGTCTGGCTGCGCAGAAGTGTTCTGAGTGTCAGGTTGGTAATTAAGTGGTCTGTTATGGAGGGAAGATTGCTAATAATAAATAAAGGTACGGCCATTTTCTGAGTGTGGGTCAGCAGAAGTCAAGGATGTCAAAGAGAGAAATGAAATTGTGGCTGAGGCGTTTGGGTTGTCATTGAAGTTAATATGAGGTTGCTCCTGATGAGCGGATTCCCTGAAGTGGCTAGTCATGTGAAAGTGGAAGCAAAGAACTTATTTTAAAACCAAGGCTGTACTCGTTAGAGGCAGACTTCATTTCTTCATTAAAACAAATATTCACTTCTGGATAATCTATCCCATCGTTTAGCTGTCATTCCTGTGAGCTCAAAAACAAAAAAGTAGATAAAATAATAATAACTCTTCATTCCAAGTTTTCACTGAAAAATAAATCTGTGACCATTTTTCCAGCTTTCACTTATGTGCCACTACGCTCAATATTTTCCCTTTAAGAATCAATGATCTAGTGGAATCTTGATTTCAACTTAAGGTCATCCATTAGAGAAAGTTAAGGGCCTGAAAAGGGTCAGCCTTTTCTGTCTCTGTTAGTGGAGGTAGTTTTCATCTCTAATGGAATCCTTTTGATAATTATTTCATACTTGGGGCAAATCTTGATGGACTCCATTCACTAGCACTCCACAACACTGGGAAGAATTAAAGAAGTTCTGTGTCATTCAAGTGGGAGTGTCTCTACATTTAATATACTGGTTAAAAACTAGCTCATTAATAAATTGGATCAGTACTCAAACAAATATTCTGAAGAAATATAGCGAGACCTAGAGAACAAATAATGAATCCTTCTTTCCTGAGAACCATATGCTATCAGTATAATTTTATACTGTGGATAATAAATGATCCTATAATAATGACTCAACTGATTCTGTAGATGCATTTCTATCAAATTTTTCTAATTTATCTCATGGAAAACTACAAAATGTTTTAACTTATTATCAAAGTTATTATTTTAGTCAACCAATAAATATTATTAAATAAATAGCTATTTATACATACTGACAGATACATAGATACATATATAAGATGGAGTGAAGTCACCCGTGGTTGGACTTTTATTAATAGAATCAAATGTTTCATGAAACAAGAAATCACTTCTTTTAAGTATAATATGACTAAATGTTACTCTGATTTCTTCAGCTTCAGAGTAACTTCTGCCTCACCATATATCTATCTGTATTATAATATTGGTACAATCTTACTTCCAAAACAAACTTTCATGTCCATTTTTTTTCAATTCACCTTCATCGACAATTCTATAAAGTGGGTGGGACTTATATAATCATTAGATCCATTTTACAGATGAAAATACTAAGATTTAGAATTTACTCAAAGTCGTACAACAAGCAGAATCTAGAATCATATCTGTCTTCTGATGCCTCCACATAATGTGCGTTGGTAAGGGCTGGGTATGGTGGGTGGTGATTGTGATTACTCTTCATGTTGAAGGCATTCAGGCTGATAGCTTTTGTAATAGTGTGATTCATGCATGATAGAGAGACGGAAAGACGGAGGGAGGGAAGAAGGGAGAAAGTGAAAGAAAACACACAGAATAAATGGACAGATCCAGTTCCCATAGTGCATGAGAAAATGATTCCTGTTTGTCCAATGTTCACTGCTTGTTTGTAAGATGATTTGCTCTTTGTGGCTCACTTGTATGCCTTCCAGACTACATGACACCTTTGTTCAAAAAAGATACACTAGATCACAGAAAATGAAAATTGTCATCCAACTCAGTGTCAGCTAATGGAGAGTAAGCTGCAAGAAAGCACTGTCATCAGCATGGCCTTTGACAGCACGTCCTTCCTTGGTGGAAACCCAACTGCAGTGGAAAATTGTCGGCCAACTCAGTGTCAGCTAATGGAGAGTAAGCTGCAAGGAAGCACTGTCATCAGCACGGCCTTTGACAGCATGTCCTTCCTTGGTGGAAACCCAACTGCAGTGGAAGAGAACAGCACTTGGCAGTGGTAGGAGAGTTTGGTGAAAACTGCTCAGCTAATACGAATGTTGGTATTGGAAAATGAAGTTGGAAGATTTATTGTTATGAATAGTTTCCTTTGCTTAGAATCTGCCTCTTACTCTTATATTTGACTCAAGAATAGGAGACATCCCCTATATTATGCTATATCTGGGACTGTCTTCATAAATCTTTAAGTATGAGAAGTGCAGATTGCTTCCTGATTCTATGTGGTAGAATTTGATAATATTCACAGATGTAGTGTGTCTCAGTGGGCTAGAGTCGTGTGTAATTACCTCTTAGGAATGTCTCGAGAGGTCAGTACATCAAAAGAGGCAGAGTGTCTGTGTGAAGCGCCTTCCACAAACTTGAATCTTGCCACAAATGAGAGACCTAAGCGAACAGCCCAGGAGCATCTCTCTCTCATCAGAGTCCACGAATTCAGGGATGCATGGAGATCTTAGGATATGGATAAGAAAAATATTGAAATGCCTACTCAGTTCCTTGCATTGTAATGAGAATTAGTTTGAAAGAGACTTTTTCCTTTCTAATATGATTACAACTATAATTAGCTTGCAAGGCAAGCTCTGTTGGACTCAGAGAATTTCAATTTTAGATGCTTCAGTTATAGAATTGATAAAGTTGAAGTGTTATTTTTGGTTTGGGGGCAACACTGATGAACGATTTTGGGAGAAAGCGTTCTAGAGTATGAATGTTCTGGAAATGCCCAGTGTTTTCATTTATACCAAAGTATAAATCCCATTAGTTATACATCTATATTGCATTCTAAGAAAAAAAAAAGCTTAGTTCTTCTCTAGTACGTTTTTCAGGTTTCCAAGTAACTGTCATATACGGACTATCCGACTGTCGAAAAGTGAGAAGGCTGAGAATGAAAAGAGCAGGCAGGAGGCCTACCCTCAGGGAACTTTTCTAAAATGGAAGGGTTTTTAGGTTCCCTAGACATATAAGCAAGAAAAAAAAGGATAATGGTATAGGTCTGACAGTTCAAATGTTATGTCCATCATTAAATAACAACGTTTATTTAACAACTGAACCAAGCTCACTCTGTGGGTTAACTTAGGGTACAGTGTTATTGTATATATTCCACAAACTAAATATTTAACTTTTTAATGAAATTGGCTCTGTCAGAATATTTTCAGGGCTAAGAATTAAAAGTGTTGATCAAGGCCATTTGCCATCAAGTATAACCCAATTTTAGAAAATGTCCAGTCGAGGACCTATTGGAGAAGAGCTGCCTACCCAGTCAGTTGCTGCTGGGACACGCCTGGTTCAAGGGCAAGCGGAGGGAGGAAGGAAGAAGGCATTTCTTCGAGGAAGCGGCGTGTATCATCACCCAAAAACCAGAACAGAAATCTCTCTTATTACCACTAGCAATTTAGGTTCAGAATAATTTAGAAAAAAACCAAAACACTTTAAATTGGATTTGCATTCCTTTAAAATGAAAAAAGAAAGTGGTTCCTTGTTTCTTATATTTTTACTTAAAGAGAAAGAACAAAAAAAAAAAAAAATCTATCCTAATATTATCAAAGACTTAATCGTTCCAAAAGTCTAAAGAAAGAGCTCACCCTCGAGTTACTGGCCTTACTGGTAATATCTTTAGCTGAAAAAATTTCAAATTCAATTTACATGGAACAAATCAGTTTTAGGTTTCAACATCCATTTTCAGTCCGAAGCAGTTTACAAAATCCAAAACGTATCAGCAAAACATTTCATTTATTTGAGATCAGCATGTGCATTTGCAAATGAGTTTCCTTTTATAAAAGAAACATAGCACCAATTTTCACTTAGAATTTTATTTTCTTGTTATTACACCCTTGTTTTGGTTATTATTATTTTCCCTTTCACCTTGATGAAGTCATTAACTTTGTTTGGATTCTGTGAGTTAGTTATAACCCCCTGCCTGTCTCCAAAATACAACTCATCTGTTAAGGGTCTGCTAGGTTGAAGTTATTTATATAAACTAAATAGCCAGTTAACTGAATGACATTTCACTCCTTACCCTTTGTTTTGAGCAAACGGAGAAGCAGCTGACATTCACCTGTTTTTTCTTTTTGTTTGTTTTATGAGAGAATCTGTCAAATAATATGTGTTTAACTGGAAATTAGAGGAAAGGGCCATGTTTATACTTACTTTGCACTAAAATCTCTTTGCTTTGTGCCTATCAGGATATCTGTTTCGTAAATGCCTACGTGAAAGTAATTTGAAGTTTTATTTTTAAATGTTGATGTGTGGAGATTGGGGTTGTCATTGTGCTGATAAGGAAATGAATGAGTGGTTTTCCATGATAGATGAAAATCTTAAGGAAGACCTTGAATTTCTGATTTTTTTCAATTGTACACATTAGCATCTGGTACACAGACGCTGGCCAAGCTATTCTTGAAAAATGGACACTCCTCTTGTTCATTTGCAGTGAGATGAGGCTGCTTGCTAACTCTCAGCAAGACTCAAGCACGTTTGGGCTGGGGCAAAATGAAGCCCATAAACTAGAAAAAGGAACTCCACACTTCTAACTGTTAAGTGTTTAGTGTTCTGCCATGGTTCGAAGCATTTGAACATTTTGTCACCTATTTAACTTACAGATGGGCCCTTGAGTCATTTTCTTTACAGCACATCATCCGGTGTTTGTGAATCATCCATGATCGCAGGAGTCTGGGATGAGCTTGGGTGGGGTTTAGAGAAGGGAAGTTCTCTCATCTTTAAAGTTGGCGTAGCTATTCCTTCTGTCTTACTTCATTCACTTGATTTAGCACTTCAAAACCTGACTTCTTTTCTTTGTATGATTCTCTGCCTGTTTTTTACATCTAACAAGTAAATATTAACTTCTTAAATTAAGACTTTCTATCATATCTGGGCATACATTTCCATGAAAAGTAAAATGTTCATGTTATAGCTCACTCTTGGAAAACAAGATGGCCAGGAGAGTCAAACTAAATATTCAGACCAGTAAGATTTTCAGGATGAAAATTTTCTAAGCCAATAGAATAGTAGAATTTGTTTACAGACATACAGTATTAAGGAATATTATAGAATTACAAAATTTGACCTTAAAACCTTAAATTTAACCCTTCAACGCCCCCATTTATAGATGAAAAAACCGAAACCCCCTGTAGTAAGGCACCTTACCTGAAATTACAGTGCAGGTGACAGGAGGATTATCCACTGGTTTATTCACTCGGTGTTTATTGTTAGAGAACCTGCTCTATGTTGAGTGTGGTGGGAGATCCAAAGACGAAGAAGACCCAGACAATATTTGCTACTTGTAAACAATTTACAGAGTAGTAGAGTAGAAAACATGCAGGAATAACTGAAGTATAAAGAGAATATGGTTTATACTATAAGAGTGATGCAAGTAAAAGGAATTACAGGATTTGAGGGAAGGAGCAAAGATTAGAACTCAGGTATTCTTTCCTCCTGGTTGGATACTGTCCCACAAGAGTAGAACCCCATGAAGGCAAGGACGTTGCTTGTTCACTGTCATCTTCTCAAGCCTAATAAAGTACATGACACATAGTAAATGCACAACAAATGAACAAACGGATGTTCTTTTCATACTATAATGCTGCCTCTTAACAGTAGTGATGTGTATGTTCCTGCCAGAAAGCATTTATCCCCCCTTACACTGGTTAGACCTATTCTCTCACTGATGATCCTGAGTGTTGCGTTTAATACCCTTCTGGTGAAGGAACCCTGGCAGTGCGGTGGTTAAGCACTCGGCTGCTAACCAAAAGACTGGGTTCAAACCCACCAGCCACTTCAGGGGAGAAAGATATGGCAGTCAGTGTCCGTAAAGATTACAAGCCTTGGGAACCCTATGGGGCTGTTCTACTCTGTCCTGTAGGGTTGCTGTGAGTCAGAACCAACCTAAAGGCAATAGGTTTGGTGATATGCCAGAGTATAATATTCCTGTTATATCATATTTAAGCATACTGAAGCAGTAAGGTACCCTTACTTTTTTCTCTTTCTGTTTAAAGTATGCATTTTCTAAATCATGCATTCTAAACTATGAGTTTAACACATGGATGGAATCAGTCTCATTGTTTCTGATATATTCCTAGCACATATAACACATGTACCATGTCACTAGGAAGATGGCATTTTTTTCTTTTTTTTTTTTTAATAACACTTGAAAAAAAGAAAGTTGACTACCTTCCATTGTGAACCTTTTGACTTCTAGGATACAGATTGCTATTTAAATGCTTCACAATTAAAGAACTTGGGAAGATGTCTAGTAAGAAGATTGGACATTGTTATATGACCCTCCAAGAAATCCCAATGCTTTTAATTGTGATCTGTCCACTTTAAAGGGAAAAAAAGGGAGTTCCAGCAAAATGGCACTCTAGGCAGAAGCACCACGCCGTCCCTCCACAGCAAAGATCCAAAAAACTAAGCCGAACAGAGAATACAACAATCCTGAAACCCTAAAACATCAAATGAAGAGATAAAGAACTCAGCCAAGCACCAAATGGAGTGAGAAAACTGACAGAGAATGG
>NW_004444028.1:9409357-9452210 GCF_000243295.1 Trichechus manatus latirostris | reverse complement strand
TGTGTATTTTCACCAAAAAAAAAAAGTTGAGAAGTTAGAGGGTTGACATGTTGTGGGGTTGTTAACCAATGTCATAGAACAATATGTGTACTACTGTTTCATGAGAAACTATTTGTTCTGTAAGCCTTCACCGAAGTACAATAAAAGAAAGAAAAAGAAAGGGAAAAAAAGAGCAAAATGAAATGTCATCTATAGGTCATGTATCTCAGTGCAAAAGGACTGAAATGAATTTAAAAGTGTGGCAACCTGCTTGGTCTCCACAGGAAGAACAAAATGAAGAACAGAAACAATGATAGTGTTAATCGCAGGCCCAGGTGTGTGTTCTAGTCAGAGTTATTCACTACGTTTTCTTTGGTTTAGTCTTTACTGTTGTGTAGACATAATATGCATTTTCTACTTGTTCGCATATTATATATAAGCTGAAAAGAAAGAAAAAATATATGTCAACTAGAGCAATACTAAAAAAGTTTTATAGTTTTCTGTAGTATATTATTTGCAGAAACAATGAAAATATATGGATAATGCCTTCTTTTTCTTGAGTAATATTCAATTAAAAGAGTATTAAAGAAATCTAAAGAATAAAGAATATTAAAGTTTGGAACCCATTAACTAGAGTTCATCTCTGAGTTCTAAAACACAATAATGTGTAGTATATTGTAATCAAATTGGAATTCTGAGCATATCCAATACTTGGATCATTCAATAGGAAAGAAATTTTTCTTGTCTTTACCCAGAAAGGGGAGAGATCATTAATTTAAATTTAGAGAAGAATTAATTGAGACAATTATAAATATTCCGGTGTTCATATGTTGTATCTCACTTGAATAGCATATGAGTACGTGGGTTTAATACGGAAATTTCATGTTCACGTTTCCATAGAAAATTTGACTGAAGACACAGAAAAAGTATGTATTTAAAGTCAAGGAGGCACTAGAGATGATATAATATTTTATTGTGAGAAATGCACATGTTTAATTATTCAGTGATGCTGTGTTATGGAAAGTCCCCCAGCTCTTTTTGGCATTTTCACTGTTGAAGTAAACAGATTAAGTTTTTAAAATATATAATGACCCACGGTCATCAGAGAAGTAGTCCCGTGTCACCAAATATACAACACATTTAAGTCACTCACCGCTTAAAAGTATCCTAATGGTAATGACAAGACTTTTTTTTGAAATGGCATCAGATTTGGTTGATTATGAATTACTGTTACAGAATGGTAAGAATTTATAAAGTCTCCTAGTGCTGGCAAAAACTTTACAGAAAAAAAGGCCCCAACCAGTGTAATGCCTGAGTAAATGTCCACGGTAGTGGAGGTAAGCGTTTGAAATTACGCTGATTTGATTTATTATGCTGGCTTGTGACTCGGTATTCAGCCTATGCAGCCTAAAGACTGTGCAATAAGTAAAAATCGTGTGGCCAAAATAAAAGATTTCTAATCCAAGACCATAGAAACAACAGTTTGTCATCTTATAATTTTGTAAAGAACAGGACGCAAAATACATCTTCTGGTTACGAAACAAAAGTCTGATGGATGTCCCTTTGCTTGGCTGACTTTGAAGTCGTTCCTTATAAATGGTCAATGCATTTTGCATTTTTGGGTCATTTTCCCCAAGTGCCTTTCAGTTGTAACAATCTGAGTTCAGTTTCCTAAGAAGGAAGCCCCGCTTCCTCATTCGTCACATCTAAGAGGTTAGAGAGTATGTTTAAACAGATAGATTTTCTTTTCGTCTAACCTTGTCTGGAAGATATAGGAAAACTAATTTGCCTTATTTACATATGGCACAATCTATCCAGTATTCAAGGGTTTGTCAGAAACAGGAACCTTGCGCATTTCCATGGTAACGGATGGCATGCTGACAGTATCTGGCTTGTTGCAGCTTCGTCGAGGCAGGCCGGCAATTAATCAGCCATCTCCATGCGCAAAATTCTTTGTGAGTGAATGGCCGCCGCCTCTGGAGTGCTGTCTGCGCTTTTACAATTCTGTATTCCTGCCGGGCAAAGTACTTTTTTTTGTGTCTTCTGTGCCTTTTCCAGAGCTCCCCAAAATGTGCCAGAAAAGAGTATGGGGGTTGGGAAGAAGCAAAACAAATCTACCTGTGATTTCAAAATGATATGATTTCTTCCTAGCCTCAAATGTGCCAGGGTGTGTTTCTTCCTTTTATTCCATGCCTCGTAGTGGGTTTGCGTTTTATTTAGTAGGTTTTTTTTTTTTTTTCCTAGGTTTTCTTGGGTTTGTGCTAGATACTGGCTGAATCTGTGTCTCAAGGTCCTTTATTGCTGTGCTGTGCATATATCCCGCGGCCCTCTGTCCTCAGTCACAGTGCCGCCTGGAAGGTCTTTCGCAGCCCTTAGCCAGCTCTGTCCTCTCAGCTACACGGAGCGCATATTATTCCCATTTTGCAGACTGAGATGCAGAACAATGAGATGATTTAGCCAGTTGTCCATGGCAAGTCTGGGAAGGAAGGCTTGCCGGTGCTCCTGTCAGTGAGCCGGCTCTGAGACGCTGACAGCTCCCTTTCGCCTCAAGTGGTAGAGGAGCCCCTAACGGATCACCTCAGTGTTCTTGAGATTTCTTCCTCAGAGCAGTCCCATTTAATTTGTTCAGTTGGAGCCTTATGTTGTCCAGGAGTTGGAAGGAATGTGAGGAAGGTTACAGTTGGGGACTTCAGTGGTTATTAGAAAGCCGTGTTTGGATTTTGCCCACCACCCTAACTATGGGATGTTTGGGAAGCCACTTGGCTTCTTTCTCTGTAAAATGAAGTGACTGGATTCGCTGATCTTGAAGGTTCCACCTAGCACTGAAATCCTGTGATTCTCTACATTTTCTAAAATATGACTTTGGATAGCTGTAGGTAAAAATTGAGATCCAAAATTCTTTCATTCTTTTGTCCTTGAAAGATGACAGAATGATTTGCATTGAATTGAATTGAATAAATTTCTTTTTCAAAAGGAAAAAGAAAGATTTAACATCTGGGTGGTTAAAACAAATCTCAGAAGGTTGAAGCTCATTGAAATCAGATTTGGATGTTAACGTTTCCATGGATTCCATAGAACAGAAATTCATTTACCTTCAAACTCAAGTTCAAGCAAACTATCTAAAGAAAACTTTAAATACATTGGGGCCTAGAGATACTAAGTTTCTGAAAAGTTTCATGCATTTGAAGAAAAGTTTTTGTTGGTGGAGTTTCGATAGATGAAACACGAGCAACAAAGGTGTTTCTTTATAGGGTGGAAGGAACGAACCTGAAAATACATGTAATTTTTGGTTCTCTTTATATAAAGCGAAACTCATTAGGTTAGGAATGGAAATACAATTGTATAAATATATATTATATTTAACTGTCTTTTAAATAAAGTCATCACTTTTTAATTAAATGCATTTATGGGAGGAATAATTACTCATTTATCATGTGACTTTCCTTTAAATTAAAAAAATTCTTTTATAAAAATAAGACCTCAGAATGAGCCTAAATCCCATTTAATAATATAATAGTAATGATGCTCTTTAATGCAAGTATTTTGCCACTCTA
Organism: Trichechus manatus latirostris; assembly: GCF_000243295.1. Classification (NCBI taxonomy): domain Eukaryota; kingdom Metazoa; phylum Chordata; class Mammalia; order Sirenia; family Trichechidae; genus Trichechus; species Trichechus manatus. Next base: position 9,448,677 of record NW_004444028.1, on the reverse strand, counting down.
TTTTTCAATTGTTTCATTTGTTTTATGAATGATAAAGTCTCTAGTATAACTGTTTTCTCCAATTTTAATCTTCCCATTAAAAAGAGTCGATGCATGAACACAAAGCTTCAATCCAATGATTGTCCATCCTTTTGTAAGTGCTAGAAAAACAAGGGCTTCATTTATTCTTCTACACTAAGTTTTCTCTTACCTGTTTATAGTCTTACTCTAAATAACACATTTAAATAATATACCATTAACATTTTAACCCATTTTAAAACATCTTATTTACCCAAGTTTCAATGAAATTTGTCAATGATACTCCAGAATACAGTGTTGTTATTTTTACAGTTGAGTCCTTTTTTTCCCAGTTTCTTCAGATATCTTTTGTTTATACAAGGAGACAATACACATTTTTTAATATAACGTAGCTCATAGTATGTGGTTTCTGTAATTTTTTGTTGGTGTTAGAAAAATCACCCAAAAACCTTCTCTACATGGAGAATAGTACCATGAACTTTTGCATGTTCTTCCTTAAAGTTCTTCTTACTTTACTTCTCTTTCATATTTCTTGAACTTGTTTTATATAAGGAGGTATATTCTGTCATACCATTAACTTAGTCATTCAGCAGTATTTATTGAGCATCATTATTTGACTATGTGGAAATTTATCAACACCCCTCCCAATAACCCAAAATGTAGGAAATCTTCTGTATAGTAAAAATTACTCTCATCGGTATCTAATTTGAATATGACAAATTTGAACACGTGTAGTGATGGCTTACTTTCAGACATAACTTTATATCTACCTAACCTTTCTATGGAAACCCTGCTGGTGTAGTGGTTAAGAGCTTGGTTGCCAACCAAAAGCTCAGCAGTTCAAATCCACCAGGTGCTCCTTGGAAACCCTGTGGTGCAGTTCTGCTCTGTCCTATAGAGTCGCTATGAGTCTGACTCAACTCAATAGCAACAGGTTTGGTTTTTTGGTTTCGACCTTTCTATTTCCTGGGTTATATAATCAGGATAGTACTTAGTTCATAGAGTTTTGTTAGGATTCAATAGTGTTTGTAAGCACCCACGGATAGTACATACTCAAAAATGGTATAAGTAGTTGTTGATAATGTTATCGATATTGTTATTACTGTGACCACCATCACTATTCTTATTAGCTTGGTTGTCCTTAATTTATTGCCAAATTTAGGTAGAGAAAGGAAACTTTGGATTTGTAGAAATTAATGAAGATGTATATTAGGTTGAACCATATAAAATTGTGACATCAACCATTTTTGACTCTCAAAAATGGCAATTTCATGTGTTTCAACCTAACCATTTGTAAAAATAGTCTCATGTCACTAGAGTATGGGTTGTTGGTTTGCTTTTGGTACATTTGAATTCAATACCAAAATATACTTTCTCAAAGTAACTAGGTTCATTTCCACTTCAGGGACCAATACAGATCCTTCTATCGCATTTGATTTCTGGCTCTGCCACCTGCTGGCTGTGTGATCTTCAGTCTCAGCTTCCTATCTGTGAGACAGAAAAGATAATCAGGATTGTTACGAGAATTACATGAGATAAATCATGAAAGGCACTAACCCAGGGCCTGGCACGTTGTAGGCGGTCAACAAATGGACCTCCTTCCCTGCAGGGAGAATATATGAGAGAGTAAACAAAAAAACCCATTGCGTCGATTCTGACTCATAGCAACCCTTCAAGACAGAGTAGAACTGCCCTGTAGGATTTCGAATGAGTGGCTGGTGGATTCGAACTGCTGACCTTTTGTTTAGCAGCCAGTCTCTTAACCACTGCACCACCAGGGCCCCTATGAGAGAGGGTGGCATAGTTAATAGGTATCTGAGCTTGTCAGACAGATGTGCAGTCCAGCTGCTCAACCTTAGCAGAGTACTCTTCCCCTCTGAGCCTCAGTTCCTTGTCTGAAAAGGTTATAAGGATTAAATACTATACCAGGTGCAAAGCACCTCCCCTAGTGCTGAGAACCTGTAAAGGGCTCAGCACATTACCCTAACCATAGATCATTGTTCTGAAATGTTTTCATAATCTTACCCCCCGGGTTGTTTACCAGCAGAGAGGAGGGTGGGAAGAAAGGAATGTTTTTAGGAACTAAAAACACACCCATCTTCTTTCCTCAGAATGTTTCCCTCCCCTTCTCTGTCTTCCCCTCTACCTACTTTCCTGAGCCCCTAACGTCACCCCTAATGCTATTTGCAGGGCAGGTTTCCCTTCACCTCTCACCTCAGGCTCTCTGACATGCTCCGGAAGTCCACGAAGCGGGGTAACAGAAGGAATATTGAGGCTGACTTTGGGGACTGGGCTCAGCCCCACTAGTCACTAGTTCGTAACCTCGGTCAGTCATTGGGGAGTTTGGGGAAGATCAGAGGTTCCTAAACTCCAGTTTTTGACCAGGCTAAGATGACATGGGCACAGCAAAGGCAGTGCTTTGTGTAACTGTAACATTTTTATCTATGTTCATATTTTCTCTATATTTACATTTGTATCTATACCTATGTTGCTATAAAGTTATACCAGTTCTTGCTTAGGAAAGACTGTCCTTTATACTGAGATTATGCTCTTCCTCTTGTTTTTTTTTTTTTTAAATGCCTTTTCATTTATGAAGTCACAGCTAAATAGATGATAGCTTTTATGTAATGTCTTCATTTGGCAAAAAAAAAGCTGGCAATCCTCCGCCTTTCCTAATAAAAAGTGTACTGCCTTGTAAAATGGAAAAGTCTCAGATCGTCTGGATTACTTAATTCTAAGGATTTTTCTCAATCTGGCATTCTCTTATTCTGACTAGAATTCACCTAAACTGTGGACCCCTGAGTGGTTCCTTGGCCTGAGGAGTAGAGAAAAAGCCCTCTCAAACCAAAAACCTACTACCGTCCAGAGGGTTTCCAAGACAGTAAATCTCTACGGAAGCAGACTGCCACTTCTTTCTCCCGAGATAGTGTCAAAAACATCTGCAGTTGTTCAGATTTGTCCCCAAACATCTTTTCTTCACTAATACAGAAGCACAGTGAACTTTTGAAAGATATAAACTTTTTTTGTGTGTGCAACTTTGGTTCCTTGCTCATCCGAGCAAGTGTGAGCAGTAGGTTACAGAGGGAAGCACGTTACCCAGAGCTGGGCAAACAGAAAAACTACTGTGCCTCATCACTTACTGCACTTCTGTTTTTCTCCACACAGTGCGTAAAAGCAGGGAGCTTTCTTCTGGGGCACTTCTGATAACTGGAATTATATGCTTATTAGTTGTCTGGAGCCCTGGTGGTGCTGTGGTTAAGAGCTCAGCTGCTAACCAAAAGGTTGGTAGTTCAAATCCACCAGCTGCTCCTTGGAAACCCTATGGGGCAGTTCTACCCTGTCCTGTAGGGTCACTGTGAATCAGAATCAACTCGACAGCAATGGCTTTGGTTTTTCTGGGTTTTAGTTGTCTGGCTAAGTGTTTAAGGGCTGTCCTCCCCGCTAGGTTTTCAGCTCTGCCAATATGAATAAAAGACAGGAGAGGACCAGAGGTTCTGCGGTGAGATCAGGGGAAATTCAGAAAACGTGCCACGTAAGGTAGCTTACATGGTGGCCGATGTTGCAACATACAGATAGGAAACAGTACGTCGTTAAATGTACATCGTTGCTGTTGTTCATTGCCTTCGAGTGGGCTCTGACCTGTGGAGACCTTCTGCATAACAGAAGGAAACATTACCCGGTACTGTGCCATCTTCATGATGGTTGGTATGTTTGAGTCCACCGTTGTGGGGATCAAGTCAGTCCACCTCATTGAAGATTTCCTCATTTTTCGTGAACTGCCAAAAGAACAGATCAGTCTTAGAAGAAATAAAACTAGAATGTTCCTTAGAAGTGAGAATGGTGAGACTTTGACTCACTCTGGACGTGTCATCCGTAAAGGCCAGTTGCTAGAAAAAGACATCATGTTTGGTAAAGCAGAGGGTCAGCGAAAACAAGGGAAATATGCACTGAGTGTACTGTATTGTTTTATCTCTGTATAAAAGTGGTAATCTCTGTATATTTAAAAACCAAACCAAACCTGTTGCTGTTGAGTCGATTTCAACTCATAGTGACCCTATAGGACAGAGTAGAACTGCCCCATAGCGTTTCCAAGGAGTGGCTGATGGGTTCAAACTGCCGACCTTTTGGTGAGCAGCTACGCTCTTAACGACTGCACCACCGGGGCTCCGAATATAAAGTACCTTCTAAATAATCTAAAATTTTTTTTTTTTAGAATTAACCAAACTTCCTTACTCTAAAGCCATTCTGGGAACTGAGGAGTTCTCCATGTGGAAGGTCACCGGTGGGAAGGACCAGGGAGTCTTAGCCGTCGAAGGCTGTAAAGAGCTAAATGTTATTCCAAGAAGGTTAGTGTGAGACACCAACAAAAAACAACTTTAATGTGATAAAGAGGCTGAGCACTAGAAAGGTTTACATCAGAGAGAAGGAGCTCGGTTTCCATTTACCTGCGAAGTAATTGATGAGGTAGCAAATCTAGAGACAGTGGAGGCACGAGGCGGAGTGCCATGTGGGAAGAGCTTTGGTATTAAATAGATCTGAGTTTTGCCCTCAGCTCCACCACTAACTAGCTGGTGACTTAGGGCAAATTAGTTAAATTTACTGCATCTCACTTTCTTCTTTAATAAAACGGATATAATACTCTGTAGGATTTTTATGATAGTTAAATTAAAATAATAAAATAATCAAAGGCCATTGCATGGAATCTAAAACACAGAAGATGTTCAGGAAACACTAGTTTCCCTCGGCCCTTTCTTTGCCTGCCTTTGGGTTAGGTCTTGAGTTTTGCTCCTTTGCATGAGGATACCTATTCCCTGGTCCCCACGGGCTCTTCATACATCCCAAAATCTGCAAGCAAATAAGTAGAATAATGACCCAAGGCATCTAATGGTAAAGCCAAATTAGTTTAATCTGCAGAATCAAGCCCTGAAAATGAAAATTTGGGATCTCCACTTCTTCAAAATGCTTAAAACAATTTATCCATTTATTCTGCCTTCTCTGTTCTTCCGTCAAATTGAAAGAGAATTAAAGGTCAAGTTTACAGCTCAGGTGCAGATTACTTTATATTAAATGTTCCTTTCACCTGTATAAATTCAGCCAGGCCCTGCCGTGCTAAAGCAGCCTTTACTGGGGGAGGATGAGGCTGGAAAGACCATGGAAGTTAAATGAAGCAGGAGCCAAACCATTTCTCACGAGGTGCTGAGTAGCAGCGTGTTCCACTGTTCAGGGTTTGCAGGCGGAAAACCTCTGCTGGGGCTCTGGACTGCTGATCACTAGCTTGGCGATTTTGAACAGGACCCATAACCTTTCTGAGCCCCGAAAAGAATAATTTGGCCCCTGGAACAGTCCTTAGAAAATGTTTGTTGAATGAATGAATGCCACGGAAAGCGGCGTCAATATTATTTTCATGTATTTGTATTGTGGTCCTTTATAACTTCCCGTAAATCCATAGTCTACATCAAATCAAACTGAGTTAGGTTATCCCCACCAATTAGCAGGAATGTGTGTGCTCATGTTATAAACAGTGAAAGAATGCGGTAACTGGCCTAGACAGCTGACACATCACTCATCATCTTTAATGTTCCTTCATCATACTGTCCCTCGATGGCTTCATATATCACCTGTCAGGTAATCTTCTAGAGAAGCTTGACTTTAACAGTTTGTTCTGTGGTTGGGATGATGAATGAGATGGGCTAGATCATTTAATTCACAGTAGGGTGCCCAAATGTTAAAGCCGAAGGAAAATAATGTCTGACAAATTGTTTTTTGTCATTACGGTTTATTTCTCATATGCTTTAGATGGTTTCCCCCCTCCATTCATTGTCCAACGCACAAAGCTAACTATTATAAGGAAGACAATACTTAATGGATGCTAGACAAATGATAGTTGGAGCTGTCTGGGGCATTACCCGATAAGTGAGAGCCAAATTATAATGTCATTAGATGGAATGCCTCAAGTTATTATAAAGTTGTGCTTCCCACAATGTCCTTCCTTTATCCACAGAATGATTCTTCCTGGCATCCTTTTTCACTCAGCAATCTTATTGCTTTCATAACAGCTGACATCAAATTTTGAATCCTCTGTATACCAATTTTAAAATGCCAATCCAATCAAACATATGTTTTGGGTATTGAAGTCATGCAAAAATAAACTTTAAAAACCATAGTTCCCAAGGAAGCTGAGTCTATACAACCGTAAATCCTCACCTGCGGTATCTCCAGGGCCTCTTTTCTCCAGGGACAAATTCCTTCTTAGACTGTGCATTCTCATGTACATTTCATGTCCAGTCCTTGGAACATATAAACACTCAATATTTGAAGAATGAATGAATGAATGAAAGTACTTTGAAAGTGTACAGATAGAAGCATACTGAATGCATGTTGGTGTAAAATACTTTGCTAATGAGTTGACTGTAGAGAAAATGAATTCCACTTTTACCATAGGGAAGTTGGGGTACCTTGGCATTTTTGTTTGTAACGAACCAAATTACCTTGGTTACTATTTAGGTATGCTAGCTTCATGAGTTCCCTTACATTCTCAGATTTAAACAATGCCTGGCAAACATAGCTCTGATTTATTTGTAAGTATGCATGAACTACGAAAGAAAAGTTCATTCTTTTTGGTATTAAGTAGAATGCTCAGCAGACTAGATCATTCAGTGAGTACATGCTATATAATGTGTTAAAAGTTGTTACACTGTCTCCTTAAATAGAGTTCAGAAAACACCAGGCTGAGTCCCTTCTTCTAAGCAGTTGTTCGTTTGTTTTTTATTTTATTGTGGTAAAATATATATAACAAAAATGGTGCCATTTTAAGTGTACAATTCGGTGACATTAATTACATTTACCATGTTGTGCAACCATCATCACTGTTCATTTCCACAACGTTTTCATCACACCACACAGAAACTCAGTGCTCCTTAAGCAGTATCTCCCCTTCCCCCCTCCCCAACACCAGCCCCTGATAACCACTAATAAACGTTTGTCTCTATGCATATGCCTATTCTAGATATCCATACAAGTGGAATCAAACAATATTTGTCTTTTTGTGCCTGACTTGTTTCACTCAAAACCAAACCAAACCAAACCTGTTGCCGTTGAGCCAATTCCGACTCATCAGCATAATGTTTTCCATTGTAGCAAGTATTAGAATTTCATTTCTCTTTATGGCTGACTAGCATTTCATTGTATGAAAGTACCACATTTTGTTTATCCATTCGTCTGTTGATGGACACTTGGGTTGTTTCTACTTTTTGGCTATTGTGAAAAATGTTGCATTGAACATTGGTGTACAAGTATCTGTTTGAGTCTCTGCTTTCAAGTCTCTTGGGTATATACTTAGCAGTGGAATTGTTGAGTCACATAGTAATTCTATGTTTAACTTTTTGAGGAACCGCCAAACTGTTTTCCACAGTGGCTGCGTCATTTTATACTCCTACCAGCAATGGATGAGGGATCCAAAATTCCTCTACATTCTCACCAACACTTATTATTTTCTATTTTTCTGATAATTGCCATCCTAGCGGGTGTGGAGTGGCATCTCATTGTGGTTTAGATTTTTAGTTCCCTAATGACTAATGATGTTGAGCATCTTCTCATGTGCTTATTGGCCCTTTGCGTGTCTTCTTGGAGCAGTGTCTCTTTAAGCTCTTTGCCTACTTATTAATTGGGCTGCATGTCTTTTTGTTGTTGAGTGGTAGCCGTCCTTTGTATATTCTGGATATTAAACTCCTATCAATGAATGGTTACCAAATGTTTTCTCTTATTTTGTAGGTTTTCTCTTCACTTTCTTGATAAAGTCCTTTGATGTACAATTTTTTTTTTTTAATTTTGATGAAGTCCAATTTGTCTATTTTGTCTTTTGTTGTTTGTGCTTTTGGTGTCATATGTAACAGTCCATTGTCAAAACAAGGTCTTGAAGCATTACCCCTGTGTTTTCTCTAAAACATGTTTTATGTTTTTAGTTTTTATTCTCAGGCCATTGATTCCATTTTTAGTTAATTTTTGTATATAGTATGAAGTATGGGCCTGTCATAAATTGTATTGTGTCTCCCAAAAATATTTGTCAACGTGTCTCGGCCATGATTCCCAGTATCGGTGGTTGTCCTCCATTTTGTGATCAGATGTAATTGTCTTATGTGTTATAAATCCTAATCTCTGCCTGTGGTTAGTGAGGCAGGTTTAGGTTATGTTAAAGAATATTAGGGTGGGGTGCAACACTCTTACTCAGGTCAGAGCCCTGATTCGATGTAAAGGGAGTTTTCCTGGGGTGTGGCCTACATTACCTTTTATCTTCCAAGAGATAAAAGGAGAGAGAAGCAAGCGGAGAGAGAGGGACCAACTAAGAAAGAAGAGCCGGGAACAGAGTGCACCCTATGGACCCAGGGACCCTATGCTGAGAAACTCCTAGACCCAGGGGAAGATTGATGCCAAGGGCCTTCCCCCAGAGCTGACAGAGAGAGAAAGCTTTCCCTTGTAGCTGGCACCCTGAATTTGGACTTCTAGCCTCCTAGACTATGAGAGAATAAATTTCTCTTTGCTAAAGCCATCCACTTGGGGTATTTCTGTTATAGTAGCACTAGATGACTAAGATAGGGCCCAGCTTCATTCTTTTTTCTGTGGATATCCAATTGTCCCAGCACCATTGTTTGAAGAAACTATTCTTTCCCCAGTAAATGGACTTGACACCTTTGTCAAAAATCAATTGATCCGCAGATGTATAGGTTTAAGTAGCTCATTTTTAATATAATCTTTCCATTTCATTGGTTGTGGAAGCTCTGGAGTCACATATATCTGGATTCAAATCCTGGACCTACCAATTACAAACTGTGAGACAAACTACTTCAACTCTATGCCTCAGTTTCTTTGTCTTTAAAATGAGGATAAAAACAGTATCATCATAGAATTGTTATGAGAATTACATACCTATAAAGAATTTAGAACAGTGTCCAAGTCAATGACAGTTTTCATTAATCTTAGTCTTGTTATTTTTGTAAGTCATAAAGCAGAAAGGATTAAAGGCTCCTAGTCCCCCACCCTTGCACATCTGTCTTTAGGCCAGCCTAGCTTCTAAGCCAGAGTATCCAATAGAAGTATAATGAGAGTCACATATGTTGCTTTAAATGTTCCAGTAGCCACATTAAAAAAGATAAAAAGAAACAGGTGAAATTAATTTTAATAATACATTTTCTTTAACCCTGTATATGCAAAAAATTATCATTTCAACATGTAATTAATATTTAAAATTTTTAATGAGATACTTTACATTCTTTTTTACTTACAATGCTTTCAAAATCTGGTGTGTGTTATACGCTTATAGCACATGTGAATTCAGAGGCTAAATTTTCACCAGAAATACTTTGTTTAGATTTCGTAGAATTTACAGTTGAAAAACTAAATTCTTGTACACAAGTTGTTCCAAACATATTTAAAGTTTTCCCATAATTGAATCAAGTATTAGCTTCTAAACTTAAATTAATTTAGAATAAATAAAATTAAGAATTTGATTCCTCATCCCACTAGCCACATTTCAAGTGCTCGACAGTCATGCATGGCTGGTGGCTCCCAAGTGGGACAGCACAGTTTTTGACAATCTCAAACTGAACACACCCAAGAGCCTGTTACCCTCCCATCACAAAACTGAGCTACATTTTAGCTCCAAGGTTGGGATGCAGAGAGGTATGAGCAGGATGGCCAGTGGAAGAATCTGATTCCACAGGACATTCCAAACCTGCTATAAGAGAGAATAAACAATGGGTGGAGTTGGTGGTTAGAGGTTAAGTAAACCAAAGCATATCCGTAAAAACCAAAGCTTCAGCCCTGTTTGTGCCCTCTCTGCTCTTCTCTGCACTACCCAATCTTGCCTGGCTTCCAATGGGCTTATTGACCTGTGGCTAAAACCCTTTGGAAGGTGTTACAAACCACATGAACATGTTGTTTTTGTTGTTAGGTGCCGTTGAGTCAGTTCCCGACTCATAGCAACCCTATGTACAAAAGAAACACTGCCCAGTCCTGCGTCATCCTCACAACCATTGTCATGTTTCAGCCCATTGTTGCAGCCACTGTGTCAGTCCATCTTGTTGAGAGTCTTCCTCTTTTTTGCTGACCCTCTACTTTACCAAGCATGATGTCCTTCTCCAGGGACTGATCCCTCCTGGTAACATGTCCGAAGTATGTGAGACGTAATCTCACTGTCCTTGCTTCTAAGGAGCATTCTGGTTGTACTTCCTCCCAGACAGATTTGTTCATTCTTTTGGCAGTCCACAGTATATTCAGTGGAAACCTTGGTGGCATAGTGGTTAAGAGCTACGGCTGCTAACAAAAAGGTCTGCAGTTCGAATCCACCAGGTGCTCCTTGAAGACCCTACGGGGTTGCTATGAGTCGGCATTGACTCGACGGCAATGGGTTGGTATATTCAATATTCTCCGCCAGCACCACAATTCAAAGGTGTCAATTCTTCTTCCATCTTCCTATTTTTTGGTTACATCAACATAGTTCTTTATTAAAGGCTGGTAGATACAAGTCTTCAGCCTTGAGAGCAAGTGTTCCTCAGAACCCAGATTCTCTGAATCAGTGTTTACTTATTGTCTTAGTCATCTAGTGCTGCTATAATAGAAATACCACAAGTGGATGGCTTTAACAAAGAGATGTTTATTGTCGCATAGTCCGGTAGGCTACAAGTCCAAATTCAGGGCATCAGCCCCAGGGGAAGGCTTTCTCTGTCAGCTCAGGAGGAAGGTCTGTGTCATCAATCTTCCCCTGATTTGGGAGCTTCTCTGCGCAGGAACCTCAGGTCCAAAGGAGACGCTCTGCTCCTGGCACTGCTTTCTTGATGGTATGAGGTTCCATGGGTCTCTGCTCGCTTCTCTCTTTTATATCTCAAACGAGATTGGATTAAGACACTATCCAATCTTGTAGACCTCATCAGTATAACCTCATCATAGTGATAGAGTTTACAACACCTAAGGAAATCACATCAGATTACACAATCATACAGTACTGGGAATCATGACCTAGCCAAGTTGACAGATATTTTGGGGGGACATGATTCAATCCATGATACTTATTGATTTATGTTTACTATATCTGTCCCATTTAAAAATCTTATTTGGCTTTAGAATATAAATCTTCTTTAAAAAATTGGCTTAACCACCAAGTTGGTTTATTCTTTCAGCATCTATTTAGTAACTACCTACTTTGTTGTAGGGATTCTGTTAGCTACTGAGGACACAACAGTGAATCATATATGGACCAGCCTTGTCCTCGGCTAGCAGTATCTGGTGGGGCTATATAGATAAATGGATGACTGCTTCTCCAGGTGACATGCCATGGCAATAAAGGCAATATAGGGCAACAGGAGTACAGAAGGAGGTGTCTCACCCTGAGTCGAGGTATTGAGAAAGGCAGTCAGGAAAGACTTTTAGAAGGAAGTGTTGTCTGAATAGAGATAGGAAGAGTGATGAAGACTTATTCAAGCAGCAAAGGTTTTTTTGACTGCGTAGTCACATGACTGTCCTCCCTCTGCCTATCTCTGTCTGTCTGTCTGTTCTCCTCTTTTATAAGACACTACTCAGATGAGATTAGGACCCACCCTAGTACAGTGTGGCCTCCTGCTAACTGATATCTTCAGAAACCCTCTTTCCAGGCAAGCTCACATTCACAGGTACCAGGGGTTAGGACTTCACCATGTCTTCCTGAGGGACACAATTCAATCCATACCAGGGACTGTATACGGGGTAAGAGATTACATTTCTTACCTTAATCAAATGCTGCGGTATAGAGCAGTCTAACTATCTAAGGTAGAAAGCCACGCCTTTGTTTACTCTTCCTCTTGTGAACCAGCTGCAAGTGGAAAGATAAAGAGACTGGTTATACTGGTAATCTAAGTTCTTGGACACCTCAGGCTAGGAAGGGAGAGTAGAAATCCAAGTAGGGAAATTCCCAGTACTGTATAGGGGCGCTATGGAAACCACTGGATGGCAACAAATCTGGAGTTTTTTGTTCCTCTCTCCTGGAGCCCAGGTGGTGCAGTGATTAAGAGCTCAGCCGCTAAACAAAAGGTCAGCAGTTCGAGTCCACTAGCCGCTCCTTGGAAACCCTATGGGGCAGTTCTACTCTGTCTTTAAGGGTTGCTATGAGTCGGAATTGACTAGATGGCAACGAGATCAGGTTCTTCTCTCCTAGCATTCCCTCATTTACCCTTTTGTCTTCTCTTTTTGTTTTTCCTTTATAAAATTTTCTGTTAAAATGCAAAGTCTTTGAAAATCCTTAGCCAACATGTCAATTAAGAGTTGAGATTTCATTAGAGTGAATGGGAGATGGGATAGAGACTGAGGGAGGAAGCGGGCAAGGACAAATGCAGAAAGCTATAAACCATGACTTTCTGTTACCTTATGACTTTTGCTTAGTGTCAGTTGCACACCAGCCTCTCCACTATACCAGTCAGACCCACTGAAAGTCACATGAGAGCCACTTCTGTCACGTAGTCAATCGATTATTATCCTCTGGTAAAAAGTAAGTGGAGAAAGGACCAGGCTGATGAATGGACACGTTGCAAGGGTCATCCCTAAGACACGTTGTGTAATAATGGAAGATCTAGAAAAAAAACTTCGAGATGCCCTGATCATCTCTTTAAAACTACAATTCAGTTGTAAGTTTGTGCTGAGAATGGATAGATGGATGGTTGAGTGGGTGTGGCTGGGAAGAAAGAAGGAAAGATGAAAGGAAGGAAGGAGGGAGGAAGGAAAGAAGAAAAGAGGGAGGGCAGGAGGGAGGGAAGGAAGGGAAGAAGGAAGGAGGGCAGGAGGGAGGGAAGGAATGAAGGAAGAAGGGCAGGAGGGAGGGAAGGAAGGGAGGAAGGAAGGAAGGAGGGCAGGAGGGAGGGAAGGAAGGGAGGAAGGAGGGCAGGAGTGAGGGAAGGAAGGTAGGGAGGGAGGGAGGAAGGAAGGAAGGAGGGCAGGAGGGAGGAAAGGAAGGGAGGAAGGAAGGAAGGAGGGCAGGAGGGAGGGAGGAAGGAAGGAAGGAAGAAGGGCAGGAGGGAGGAAAGGAAGGAAGGAAGGAAGGAGGACAGGAGGGAGGGAGGAAGGAAGGAGGGCAGGAGGGAGGGAAGGAAGGGAGGGAGGAAGGAAGGAAGAAGGACAGGAGGGAGGGAAGGAAGGGAGGAAGGAAAGAAGGAAGGGCAGGCCTCAAAAGAGGCCCTGTGGTTATTGTTATTGTTGTCGACCTTGTATTAATATTAGAACATATTGCATGCTGTTCACTGCCTTTATGGTGGGAAAAGCACAGTTTTGGAATAAGATGGCTATTATCTCCTGACCTGAGTTCCTGAAATTCACTTTCCTTTTCTGAGTCTCATTATCTCACCTGTCAAGTGGCATTATACTAGGCATATTACAAGGATGTTATAAGCATTAAAAAAATCTTTTATGTAAAAGCTCACATATGTAAATTATGATGCAGTATACATACATTAGTTATTATCCTGCATCTGAGTACAATTTAACTTTTTGGAGGGAGGATTGCCCGGATGTAACCTATTGTGAACAAGTGTGAGAACTTCTAATACCCTAATAGCCTTAGGCCTCAAATCCTGGAGAGCTTATTAGTGCTCATTAGTGCCCATGTAGTAAGTCCTCACCAAGTCTTTTGAGCATTTTGTTTGCTATAATACTCTTTTCATACTGTTCTCGTTTATTTTCCCCATAACTTTCCTCCAAAGTGCCCACTTTTTCTCTGGCAAGGTCTTTTTCCACGCTTAGTTCTTCCATCTTATGAAGTAAATAATCTTGCCCACTCCCACCCACTGGCATACTTCTAATCGCTGCTAATACTTGAGCGTAGTTTTATGCTTCTTCTTACTCTCTGGAACACTCTGACAAACCTACCCGAGTGCTAATTAGGGCCAACTTGAGCGTACGTCAGCAGCCATTTAACTGTTCTCTTTGAAAAGGTTCCAGTTAGCCCTTTTAAATGAACTTCAGAAAAGAACTCAAATTAATTTGCTTCTCAATGTCCTATGGTTCAGACATTGGATGTTTTTCCCCGTTAGTGACTTCTGTTTAGCAATCAAAGAGCTGCTTTTCTACATTATGATTGTAACTCAACGTCCTGTGAGTGGAGTGATTCAATCATTTATTCAAAATCCATAATTATTTTTTGTCTTTTACATTTTCAGTTTCCCTAAAATGCTTTCCCTTCTCACTGAAGTTACCTCCTGTTCTCTTGGAAGCCCTGGTGGCTAGTTAACCTTTTGGTTAGCAATTTGAATCCACCAGGCAGTTCTTGGAAACCCTATGGAGCAGTTCTACTCTGTCCTCTGTCTTATAGGGTCGCTATGAGTCGGAATCGACTTGACGGCAACGGGTTTGGTTTTCTTTTTTGGTTGAGGGTGATATTTCTTGTGAAGAGTCTTACCAAAAAGTCTAGGACAAGGGCACTTCTTTGGGGATTAAGTTGTTTATACAATCAGGACTGGCTACATAGTTTGTGGGGCCCAGTGCAGAATGAAAATGTAAGGTTCCTTGTTCAAAAGTTACTAAGCGTGTGAAGATAGTGACAGCAGTGATTAAACCAAACATGGGACCTTTCTGCACATGGAACCCCATGCAGCTGCTCAGGTGGCACACCCTGAAGCCAGCTCTGCTTGCAGTCAGTTCGTGTGCTGACACCAATCGGCAAAGTCTTACTGACTCGGCCACCTTAACCATGCACTTCTTGTTTTTAAATAAATACATACCTTTCATAATGTCTGTCTTAGGCCTCTATCAGATACGCACACTCTTGACCTAGCAGCAGTCAGTGACTCAGTTACTTTACTTTCACGTGAATTTTCCAGCACCTTTCACTGTCGTCAGTGCCTACCTCAGCTCTGGGTTGTAAGCTTAACTGGAACATTTCAGGAAGTTGAATTCTCCAGTAGTCGTACTTCGATGATGGCCGTAAACCAGAAATTGTATTTATTGCAGTTTCGTTTGGTAACACAAGTACGTTTATAGCCTTGAGAGCATTTGAAGTCCGAAACACTAGAAAGGCAGAAACACGAAAGAGTAGGCAGTCTGGTAAAACACTGGGAGTATTTCACGCGTGTTTGGGGGCAACCTATGGTATCTCGATTGATTGTAAAGTATATTTAATGCTAAATTTGATGGCATCATTACAGTACCCTGCGTCCTTACCTGCATATTTTCAGACTTTCTCCTCCTCCACCTGGACTAGCCACCACTTAGCCCTGCGGGAAGCTGAGTTTCTACGCTTATCTGCTAGGCTAGAGGAGAGTGAGTAGTGTTGATTTTGCTGTATGTGGCCAATTGTCTTGACCTTTATGATAGATTGAGCTGTGGCAGGGCCAGCAAGCTGAGCCTCCCCCCCATTTACACGTCCTTCATAGGAGTGTGTCAGTTTGTGGTCTTGTATTTCACTCCCCAGCAATGCACATCTTGAGACACTGTGATTAGCATCCCTAATTCCTAAAAGTTGACTTGCCTGGTTGTAACCAGAGAGCTGTTGCCTAAAATACTTCACCTACTGTTCAAAAGGGTATTATTCTAGTGCCCTGGGGATAGGAAAAGTTTTCAACCCACCAGTGCAGGGATTAGCTTTATTTGAAAGTATCTGAAGTGTTTTAGATAACTCAGCTAAGAATGACCCAAGTTCGGTGGCCTCCCAAGAGTCTTTAAAAATTCGCTCCAAGTCCTTAGACGACAGCCATGTGTAAAAATGCCTACATTCTCTACATATTTGGACATTCCGATCTACCTCCTTTATATGTTGGGAGGATTGAGGCACTTTCTGCATCAACCACATACAGAGGGTGATTTCTATGGATAAATCACTTCCTCTTTGAATGGGATTTCTAACTGAATCATCTAGATTTAATCATATGCCTATTGAATACGATGTGCACTTTTCCTTGTTTTTCATATCCCTGTCCACTAAGCAAATAGACATTTCTCTTTTATTAATTGGGGTATTCATAATTGCCTGCCTAATTTTAGAGAGATGCAGAATTTTGTGATTCACTTAGAGTCGGGTTAAGGTTATATCTCCATGAGCCTGAAAGAAGAGCATCTCTTCAAATGATCTCTGTTTGCTGTCTTCCTGAACCCTTGACTGGCTTAACCAGTCAAACCAGTTTACATGATCACACAGCCTGAGTCAAACAGGCAGTGTGAATAGATTTTTTTTTTTTTAAATTGAATTAACTGTTCCGTTCTTTTACCAGCGTTGACTAATTTAACGGGAATTTTCAGTGGGAATTTGAGGCTGGGTTGTTTTCTGTTTCATTCACAAACATGTTCAATGAGGCTGCATGTCCAGGACATATGAGGAAAACATGTATTTTCATTTTCTTTCGTGATTCTTCACCTGGACAGGAGAGGGTGACATGACATCCCCTCAGTAGCAATAACATTAGTAAGAGTTGACGTCAGAGAACCTCCATCCTCATTCGAGACTGTGACTCCCCTTCCCAAGTTCAGAGGGAGAAACTGAGACATAGAGGAAGCAAAACTGTAACAATGAGTCAAATAGCTGTTTTGTTTCTGTGAGTTTCTGAATGTTCTCCTGCTCACTTGTGAATGGTTGTTCACAGAGCAGATGTTTGAGTGTTCAACCTAACCCAGAAGAGTTATTCTGCCAGTCACTGCATGAACGCCAAGCTTTGTACCTGCGGCTCTCCACCATATCACGTGACTTACAACGCTTAGATGATGCAATTGAAGAAGCTGGATATCATGGGTTTAGCATGTTCAAGTCATAGGTCACAAGTCTCTCTACGGACATGTGATTGGCACATGTAGGCTGGAGAAGAATGATAAGCTAGATAATGCCATGTTCTTAAAAGAAGCCATTGCTGTGGCTGTATTACTTGGGTTACACTGAAGAAGAGAGCTTTTATTGAGTCCCTGAACTGTTGTCAAAGACCATGGCGGCGAGGTCTAAGATAACGGTAACTCACTGCCTCAAAGTAAACTAATAATTAGAAAAAATGGTACAGAGCGAGGTCTTCTAACCTCAGGACGATTGCCTTTTGGACTGGATAATTCTTCTTTGTGAGGGGCTATCCTGTGTATGATAGGATGCTTAACAGCATCCCTGGTCTCTAATACAAAAAGACAAACCCATTCCGGTCGAGTCGATTCCGACTCATAGCAACCCTATAGAAGAGAGTAGAACTGCCCCATAGGGTTTCCAAGGAGAAGCTGGTGGATTTGCACTGGCAACCTTTTTGTTAGTAGCCGAGCTCTTAACCAGTGCACCAGCAGGATTCCATCCAGTATTATCTGTTCCCTGTCCCAGCTGCGACAACTGAAATGTTCCCAGACATGGCAGACGCCCTCTAGATGGCAAAATTGTCCACTGGTACGGAGCTCTAAAGTACTAAAAGTGCTTTAACATTCTCAACAACTCTTTTAGGGTTTTCTTTTTTTAGGAAAAAAATCCCTATTTTACAAAAGAGGAAAGTAAAGCTCAGAAAAGGAAAGTGACTTATCTAAGGTCGCACAAGGAATAAAGAATAAATCAGATTACTATCTAGAGCTGTCACATTTTTCTAAGCAGTCACCTAAGATTTCAGTAAGATGAGGGATATTTTTACTTCAGTAAGACTGTTGATCTAAATTTCTCTCCAACTCAAAATTTCTTACGCTTTAAGTTCACATTAAAAATTCACACTCAGTTGCCTGTTGATTAAAAAGCAGATTTACTTTTTTGATGTCAAAGTTTCTAGGCCATCAAGAAGAGAAACTTTCAAAAAGTAGCCTCAGGTGCAAATAAAGAAATGTCTTTAAGAACTAACTTCCAATTGGTCTGTGTTGGCACATTAACACACATTCCATGACTAAGAACCAAGGCTGGTACTTAAGTACTTATGCTTTACCAGATTGAAACATCTGTTACAGTACCAGAAGTAAAGTGAAGCTTCACTGTTGGATTTGTTATGATAAAAAATATGGTTTGGTCAAAATAGATAAATACATGGGTAAACTGTAAGGAACAAGCAAACAAACCTGTTGCCATCCAGTCAATTCTGACTCATAACGACCCCATAGGACAGAATAGAACTGCCCATAGAGTTTCCAAGGAGTGGCTGGTGGATTTGAACTGCGACCTTTTGGTTAGCAGCCGAGCTCTTCACCACTGGGCCACTAGGGCTCCAAAATACATGGGTAGTGACCTCTAAAAATTTAGAGTCTAAGGATCATTCATGATAGAATCTTTACGTAGGTCTAAAGTAGCGAGCCCATCTGTAATGACCTAGAATTCCGCTCCACTCAGCAAATATTTCAATAGAGAGACTGTTCTAATTTCCACTGGAGATGTTTCTGTTTAAAAAAGGTGGATGGAAACTATCAACCTGTCAGTCATGCTAAGGAGTTTGAGTTGCTTCTGCTTCTAGATGCCAGTGGCATTTTACAAATCTTAAAGCGTAACAAGCACTGTGCAAAAGGGCAGGCCAAGAGTTGGCCATCTTATTAAACACTGTGAAAATGTTAACAAATGTTATTAATATTCCTACCCTTTGACCCGGCAATCCAACTGTTAAGAATTAATCCGAGGGTCATCAGATACATATACAAAAAGTATGTGCGTGAAGATATTCATTATAGTGTTATTTGTGATCCTTAAACACTGCAAACAACCTGCATGTCCAACAGCAGGAAAAATGTTATGTCAACCATAGGGTATCTATCAGATTGAATGAATATTGTGCCATCATTAAAAATTATATTAAGGATAATATTTAATGGCAAAATATTTAATGGGCCAAGGTTTATAAGGTATTGTTTAGTGAGAAAACTTTGTATAGTTTATCTCAATTGGTTTCAAACAAATACATATGTAGGAAAAGTATTGAACAGAAGAAATACCCAAAAAATTAATAACGATTCTCTTGGAGGATTGAGATTATGGATGATTTTTGTTGATGGATGATGGAGATTATGGATGATTTTTGTCTGTCATATTTCCAAATTTCTGCAGTGAAATGTATAGTTAATGAAAATGCTATCTGAAAGTAAATGCTAATAAAATAAAAATTGGTGTGCTGAGAGGATCTTGGGATTGGCGAGCCCATGTTTGGTTGGGAGGTATTGAGCATGAGGTAGGAGAAGTGACAAGCAGAGCGGTCCCATATGGGACTTGGTGGCCTCTCTTGGGGCTGAGAAGAAACCAATGGCTGGCAAAGTGCACAAGTAGCAAAGAGCCTGGGAAGACCATCCCACATACCAAAGGAGATCAGCCTCTGGGCTCAGGCTTAAAGGAAAATGCACTACTGATTCGACTGGTCAACATCATTAAATGTCATGCAGCCACGATTGCTCGTTAGCCAGGTTAGATGAGAGCATTTGTGATTCTCTCTTGGAAACTTAAAGACTTTCCTGAGCTGTGCAACAGGTTAACTATACAGGATTCTGTGTAGTTATAGTCAGTCACTACATTCTGAATTAAAAAAGAATGTTAAAGGATTTTTCTTCAAAAACCTATAAACCTACCTCAATGGAAAGCCTTATAAATACACAAAAGTTAAATGACATTCAGGTCTACATTTAATGAATTTTTTTTTATTGTTATAATTAAATGAAGTTTACCTTTCAAGTTAGTCTCCCATACAAAAAAAAAAAATTTTTTTAACATACGTTATGAGACCCCAACCGCTCACCCCATTCTGCTACAGCACACTCCTCCCCTCTGCCCCTGATTCCCCATGAACATTCAACCAGCTCCTAACTCTCTCTGCCTTCCCATCTCACCTCTGGACAGAAGCTGCCCCTTTGGTCTCTTGTATCTACTTGACTAAGAGGCACATTCTTCACGAGTATCACTTTATGTCCCACATTCCAGTCCAATCCCTGTCTGAAGAGTTGGCCTCGGAAATTGTTTTAGTTCTGGGGTGATAGAGAGTCCAGGGGCCATGCTTTCTGGGGCGTCTCCAGTCTCAGTCAGACCATTAAGTCTGGTCTTCTTACTAGAATTTGAGTTCTGCATCCCATCGCTCTACTGCTTAATGAATCTTTTTAATAAAAAGATCATGGCTTTCACCAAAAAAACAAAAAAGCAGATTTATGATTATCAGAGAAATAATTTGTGCTCTCATATCTTCCTATGGAATTGTAAACTCCTGAAGATTAGAGTGCATTTCTTTCCATTATAAATCTTATTTTTCTAATTATAAAAAATGACCCTTTTAATAGATGAAAAATTATACCTTGCTATTGTTTGAATATGCATTTCATTGTCCACTGCTAAAAATGAGCTTTTTCTATATCATTTTTGGTCATTTATCCTGTTAGCTATTTCCCATCCTTGACCTTTGCTCATTTTTCTTTCACCTTGTTAATCTTTTTCTCATTGATTTTTAAGAGCTCTTTTTCTATTAAGAATATTAAATGAAGAATTTATATCATCTACAATACGTAGGAAAGAGATAGGCAAATGGTGATAGTTCTTTGCAGGAGAACTTGACAACTACACCTGTGATTAAACCAATCAGATGTCTTTCTTCACTTGAAATAATGTGCAGATCACATTATATCCCTTTACCGTCTTTCACTTCAAGCACTGAATGTGGTAATTCCAGTATTCCAGAGGATAAAAACAGCCTAAGACCTGTAGAAAGAAATTTAACTACTACTTAACAGCAACAACAGGAGCCCTGGTGGCGCAGTGGTTAAGCGCTCAGCTGCGAACCAAAAGGTTGGCAGTTCAAATCCACCAGCCGCTCCTTGGAAACCCTGTGGAGCAGTGCTACGCTGCCCTATAGTGTCGCTATGAGTCAGAATTGACTCAACTGCAGTGGGTTTGGGTTCTTTTTTTTGTAACAACGACAACAAAAAGTGGAGTTGGAGGGAGTGAGTTTAAAAACTTTTAAAATTCACAAGGCAGAATCATTAATCTTTGATGAAACCAGGTTGAAAAGGGAACTTAAATTGTTACAAAAAAAAAAAAGTATTTAGGAAAGAGCACTTTTATAGAAGACTTGAAGTGGAATTCATGGGTCTTTTGGTAAATGTATGTTTAACTTAATAAGAAATTGCCAATTTTTTTTCTGCAGACATCAGTAATGTATATTCTTTTGTAAATTTAGCTAAAGGTTTATAGATTTTGTTGATCTTTTCAAAGAAACATTTCTTGGCTTCATTGATTTTTATCTACTGCTTGCCCATTTTCCATTTCATTTATTTCTACACTGGTCTTTATTATTTCTTTATTATTACTTTGGGTTTAATGCTTTTTTTGGTTTCTTAAGGTGGAATCTTATATCACTGATTTTGGACTTCCTTCTTTTGTAATAAAAGCTTTTAAAGCAATACATTTTCCTCTGAGCACTACTTTAACTGCGTCTCACAAATTTTGTTACGATGTTTTTCATTTTTATTCACTTCAAGAGGTTTAAATTTTTACTCTATTCAAGATATATTTTCCTTATGATTTCTTCTTTGACCTACTGATTATTTAGAAGTAACTTGTATAATTTCCACATGTTTAGGGATTTACCAGATGTTTTTCTGTAATTGATTTCTAATTAAATTCCACTGTGGCCAGAGAACATACTCTTTATGATCTCAATCATTTTACATTTATTGAGACGCCCTACGGACCAGCATATGATCTATGCTTGTGAATGTTCCGTGGGTGCTTGAAAGCTACTGTTGGATGAAGTGTTTCATAGATGTCAATTGGTTCGCAGTGTTATTGATTTTCTGTCTACTTGTTCTATCAATTATGGAGAGAGGAGTACCGAAGTCCCCAGTTATAATTGTCTAGCCCTTCACTTCTGTCAGTTTTTGCTTCAAGTATCTTGGAGCATGATTGTTAGGTGCGTATATGCTTAAGTTATGTTTCTGCTATATTGAGCATTTTAGATTGTGAAAGACACCTCTTTGTCTTAAGCAGTGTTCCTTAGCTTAAAAACTATTTTGTTTGGTGTTAATATAGTCACTCCAGCTCTCTCAGGCGTGCAGTTTGCATATCCTTTTAGTTTTAACCTCTCTGGGAGGTTAAGCGCGTAGTTGGGTCTTGCTTTTGTTTCAGCCTGGCAATCTCTGCTTTTTGATTGGAAGGTGTCATGGGTTGAATTGAGTCCCCCCAAAAATGTGTGTATCAACTTGTCTGGGCCATAATTCCCAATATTGTGTGGTTGTCCTCCATTTTGTGATTGTAATTTTATGTTAAAGAGGATTAGGGTAGGATTGTATAACACCCTCTCGAAGGTTACATCCCCGATGCAACGTAATGGGAGTTTCCCTAGGGTGTGGCCTGCACCACCTTTATCTTACAAGAGATAAAAGGAAAGGGAAGCAAGCAGAGAATGGGAGACCTCATCCCACCAAGAAAGCAATACCAGGAGCAGAGTGTGTCCTTTGGACCCCGGGTTCCCTGGGCGGAGAAGTTCCTAGTCCGAGGGAAGATTGATGAGAAGGCCGGCAGAGAGAGAAAGCTTTCCCCTGGAGCTGACGCCCTGAATTTGGACTTCTAGCCTACTAGATTGTGAGAAAATAAATTTCTCTTTGTTAAAGCCCCCAAAAAAGAAAAGAGCACGTTTGAAGAGTCTGAATGATTTACGCACTGGGATGGGCTCCTCTAGGTAACTGCAACGCGTCTTTTCTTATTAAGTTTCAACAAAGGCAAATACAGGGGGCAGAGACTGGGTCTCTTATTTTTATGCCACCAGTGCCTGGATGCACCTCAGCCCCGTGGGGATGAGGGAGGCCAGTGGGCCTCTAGTCTAGGCTTCATGCTCCTGAGCACCCCAGGGGGCTAACCATTCAGATCCAGAGATACCCAACAGGTCAGAGAGAAAGTCCACATAGTGTCCCAGAACCAGGCCAGGCCACCTGAGTGCACTGCAAATTGACAATTTCATAAATATATAGACAGTCATATAGCATTGTGCTTTCCATGTGTGTTTATAGCATTAAAGTGTTAGGCATAATCATTTTAAATATAAAACAATTTTGGTAGCTCTGCTTTAAAGCATTTTTAATAAACCAAGAACCTCAAAAATATGAAAGAGCCTCGGCTTTGCCTGACCTCTGAGAGGTATTTATCATGAATTAGCAAATTGGAAATGATGAAAATCCCCTTACAGGATTTGTTGATTTACAGGTTATTTACCTGGATGTGTAATTGAGCAATACTGTGACTGGCCTGCTAGTTGTGATTATGGGTTCCCCCCCACCAGGGGTTCATATTAATACCAAAATTACTTAGCATTTTATTAATCAATTATGGGGTGGCTTTTTTGGGGGGATGCAGGGAATTTACAACAGTGGAAAAATCCACTGGGGATTTAAAAATTTCTCATTAAATCTTTTGAAGGATTCTCCTAAAATGTGATTAGTAACAGAGTTCTATGACATGATAAGAAAGCAAAGCATACCATTTGTAATTCTAAAAGAAAATTACAGGTAACTTAACTCCAAAAAAAGCAATAATTAGAATAGCAAGAGGTGCTGAGATAGAGCGAATTAAATCCTTCGGGCATCTTGTGGTTATTTTGGGGAAATCATTACCTGCTGTAATCACCTGGATTATATGTGTTTGGAATGCACTGGTGATTAGGGATTTGATAGATGTATAATGTGACCCTGGGTGTTAACAGGATCGCAACTCTAGGTAGTAAATATTGCCAGTTACTGATGATGTCTGCATAACTAACAAAATGGAAGTCTTATAGTTGTGACTTGAACCACAATATATTAAATGCTAATAAACTGGCTTTTGGGAGGGAACATCATTGACTTCTCTTTGGTGAAAAAAAATAAATAAACTAGTTGCCATCGAGAGTTGATTCCGACTCATAGAGACCCTATAGGACAGAGCAGAACTGCCCAATGGGGTTTCCGAGGAGTGGCTGGTGGATTTGAACTGCCAGCCTTCTTGTTAGCAGCTGAGCTCTTAACCACTGAGCCACCAGGATTCCTTCTCTTTGGTAGTTTATTTAATTTTTCTGTCTTTTATTTTTCTTCAGTATCAGGCCAAATGGACTGAAGTATAGAGCATTCAAACTGGTATTTTTGTTTGCTTGTTTGAGGAAGGACAGTCTTTCCTGTTAGTTAATCTCAGGGGAACAGGAAAATGGGGCTTTGGTACAGTGGTTAACGCACCTTTAGTTAGTTAATGGTGTAAACGTACCCTGGTTAAATCAGTCAAGACACGTTGAGAGTACAGCCTAGTACTGGAGAGAAAGGTAGAAGGACTCGTTCACGTAATAGATATGTTTGAGCCTAATGTGTCAGACATGGTACTAGATGCCCAGGGCGTGTCATCGTCCCTGCTACGTGGCCAACACCAAAGAGCTGTTAAACTCAGCTCTCAGCCTTCCCTGGAAAGCCATACGTTCAGGAATGCCTTTGTTGCATTTAATGTTAATTAAGGAAAGCCACCTAAATGACCAAAAAATTTCTCATAGGAATTTCCAAAACCTAAAACACAATCACATAAACAATGTTAAACTTTGTGGAAGATGAAACTACTTTAAAATGAATTGGTATTTTGAAAGGTATTTGCTATTTACAGTGAAGATGCTGTAGTTTTGCAGATGAAAAGTGACTTGCATTTTAGCTCCTAGAAAATGGATCAAAGTGAGAAAGACGTGATTATACGTTTAAAAACCCATCGTCGCCATCGAGTCGATTCGATTCTGGCTCGTAGCGACCCTGATTACACGTTTAGTGGAGGAAAAACAACAACAACAACAACAACTTTGGATTTGTTAGGACTTTGGAGGAAATGAAGACAAGGAGCGGGGCGACTGCACTCAGTTATCCCAGTGGTCAGAAGTTGGATGCATGTGCAGCAACAATAGCAAAACTTATTTATTAAAAACAAAAACAAAAAAAGATCTGACCCTTGTGCAACTCGACCTCATTCACCTCAACCCTAGTTCAGGCCCCAGGGAACATGTTTCCATGTTCCAAAGTCCCCTGCCAACCATTCTGTCCCTCTCCTCTGACCAATGAGGGATGGGTTGAGTGGGGTTCCAGGAGCCTGAGCCGACTGGGACTTGCTGCCTAAAGCTGCAGTATGTTGCCCACGTGGGGAAATACCTGAAGCTGGCTCCTAAGACAGTGGCAAGTCAGAATCCCAGTAAACAGCCGTGATGGGTCATTTTTCCCAATGGAGTTAAATGTAGAAAGGCAGCCAAGATAGAAGCCTACAAGGACAAGTATACAGGATATAAAGCTACTGAATGAGGAGATGGGGAGATAAGTCTGTAAGAATTCCTGAGGCATCTCTGGACATCCAGTTTCCACACCTGCTGGGAGAGCTAGATCTGGGAGCTTTCAAAATGATGGTCAAAAACAAACCCTTTATGTACTTCTGGATTTTCTGCATAGCCAAACCAATGTACTTGTCTTCATTCTCACCAACTTACTTGTTTTGTTATGTGCCGTTGAGTAGATTCTGACTCATAGTGACCCTATGTACAACAGAATGAAACATTGCCCAGTCCTGCACCATCCTCACAATCGTTACTGTGTTTGAGACCATCATTGCAACAACTGTGTCAGTCCATCTCATTGAGGGTCTTCCTCTTTTTTGCTGACCTTTTACCTTACTAAGCATGATGTCCTTCTCCAGGGAGTGGTCCCTCCTGATAACATGTCCAAAGCACAAGAGATGAAGTCTTGCCATCCTCACTTCTGAGTAGCATTCTGGCTGTACTTCTTCCAAGATAGATTTGTTCATTCTTCTGGCAGTCCATGGTATAATACTTTTCGCCAACCCCAGAGTTCAAATGCATCAATTCTTCTCCCATCTTCCTTGTTCATTGTCCAGCTTTCGCATATGTATGAAGTGATTGAAAATACCATGCCTCAGGTCAGGTGCACCTTAGTCCTCAAAGTGATATCTTTGCTTTTTAACACTTTAAAGAGGTCTTTTGCAGCAGATTTGCCCAGTACAATATGTCGTTTGATCTCTTGGCTGCTGCTTCCATGGGCGTTGATTGTGGATCCAAGTAAAATGAAATCCTTGACAACTTCAATCTTTTCTCCGTTTATCATGATGTTGCTTATTGATCCAGGTGTGAAAATTTTTGCTTTCTGTTGAGGTGTAATCCATACTGAAGGCTGTGGTCTTTGATCTTCATCAGTAAGTGCTTCAAGTCCTCTTTGCTTTCAGCAAGCAACGTCTTGTCATCTGCATATTGCAGGTTGTTAACGAGTCTTCCTCCAATCCTGATGCCACGTTCTTCTTCATATAGCCCAGCTTCTCAGATTATTTGGTGAGCATACAGATTGAATAAATATGGTGAAAGGATACAGCTCTGACTCACCCCTTTCCTGATTTTAAACCATGCAGTATCCCCTTGTTCTGTTTGAAGGACTGCCTCTTGGTCTATGTACAGGTTCTGCATGCGCACAATTAAGTGTTCTGGAATTCTCAGTCTCTGCAATGCTATCCGTAATTTGTTGTGATCCACACAGTCAAATGCCTTTGCATAGTTAATGAAACAGGTAAACATCTTTCTGGTATTCTCTGCTTTCACCCAGGATCCATCTGACATCAGCAATGATATTCCTCATTCCACATCCTCTTTTGAATCTGGCTTGAATTTCTGGCAGTTCCCTGTCAATGTACTGCTGCAACCATTTTTGAATTATCTTCAGCAAAATTTTACTTGCGTGGGATAATGATATTGTTCGATAATTTCAGCATTCTGTTGGATCACCTTTCTTTGGAACGGGCACAAATATGGATCTCTTCCAGTTGGTTGGCCAGGTAGCTGTCTTCCAAATTTCTTGGCAGAGACGAGTGAGTGGGCACTTCCAGTGCTGCATCTGTTTGTTGAAACATCTCAATTGGTATTCCATCAACTCCTGGAGCCTTGTTGTTTGCCAGTGCCTTCAGTGCAGCTTGGACTTCTTCATTCAGTAGCACTGGCTCTTGATCATATGCTACCTTCTGAAATGGTTGAACGTCGACCAATTCTTTTTGGTACAGTGACTCTGTATTCTTTCCGTCTTCTTTTGATGCTTTCTGTGTCATTCAATATTTTGCCCATAGAATCATTCAGTATTGCAATTTGAGGCTTGAATTTTTTTTCAGTCATTTCAACTTGAGAAGTGCCAAGTTTCTTCTTCCCTTTTGGTTTTCTAACTCCAGATCTTTGTACATTTCATTATAATACTTTACTTTGTCTCCTCGAGCCACCCTTTGAAATCTTCTGATCTTTTACTTCATCATTTTTTCCATTATCTTTAGCTACCCTACATTCAAGAGCAACTTCAGAGTCTCTTCTGACATTCATTTTGGTCTTTCTTTCTTTCTTGTCTTTTTAATGACCTCTTGCTTTCTTCATGTATGATGTCCTTGATGTTTTCCCTCAACTTGTCTGGTCTTCCATCACTGGTGTTCAGTGTGTCAAATCTATTCTTGAGATAGTGTCTAAATTCAGGTGGGATATACTCAAGGTGGAAACCCTGGTGGTACAGTGGTTAAGAGCTATGGCTGCGAACCAAAAGATCAGCAGTTTGAATCCACCAGGCACTCCTTGGAAATCCTATGGGGCAGTTCTACTCTATTCTATAAGGTCGCTATGAGTCAGAATTGACTCGATGGCAACGGGTTTGTTTTGTTTGTTTTTTAATATACTGAAGATCATATTTCGGCTCTTGTGGATCTGTTTTAATTTTCTTCAACTTCAACTTGAACTTGTATAGGAGCAATTGATGATCTGTTCCACAGTTGGCCCCTGGCCTTGTTCTGACTGATGATACTGAGCTTCTCCATCATCTCTTTCCACAGATGTAGTCGATTTGTTTCCTGTGTATCTATCCGATGAGGTCCACATATTCACGTTGTTGAAAGAAGGTATTTGCAATGAATAAGTCGTTGGTCTTGCAAAATTCTATCATGCGATCTCTAGCGTCATTTCTATTACCAAGGCCGTACTTCCCAGCTACTGATCCTTCTTCTTTGTTTCCAACTTTCACATTTCAATCACCAGTAATTTTCAGTGCATCTTGATTGCATGTTTGATCAATTTCAGATTGCAGAAGTTGGTAAAAATCTTCAATTTCTTCATCTTTGGCATTGGTGGTTGGTGTGTAAATTTGAGTAATAGTGGTATTAACTGGTCTTCCTTGTAGGCATATGGATATTATCCTATCATTGACAATGTTGTACTTCAGGATAGATCTTGAAATGTTCTTTTTGATGATAAGTGGGATGCCATCCCTCTTTAATCTCTCAGTCCCAGCAGAGTAGATCATTTGATTGTCTGATTCAAAATGGTCAATATCAGTCCATTTCAGCCCACTGATGCCTAGGATATGGTTCTTTATGCGTTCCATTTCATTTTTGATGACTTCCAATTTTCCTAGATTCATACTTTGAACATTTCACATTCCAATTGTTAATGGATGTTGGCAGCTGTTTCTTCTCATTTTGAGTCATGCTGCATCAGCAAATGAAGATCCCAAAGGCTTTACTCCATCCATGTCATTAAGATCAACTTTACTTTGAGGAGGCAGCTCTTTCCCAGTTGTATTTTGAGTGCCTTCGAACCTGAGGGACTCATCTTCCGGCACTATATCAGTGTTCTACTGCTATTCATAAGATTTTCACTGGCCAACCTTTTGGGAAGTAGACTTCCAGATCCTTCTTCCTAGTCTGTCTTAGTCTAGAAGCTCCACTGAAACCTGTCCATCATGGGTGACCCTGCTGGTATTTGAAATACCTGTGGCATAGCTTCCAGATCACAGCAACACAGAAGCCACCACAGTATGACAAACTGTCAGGTTAGTGGTGACACCAACCTTATACTACTTTTAATTCAGTCCTGAAGTTCTTAAGCATAAGATTCTGACCATGTTCTCTCCTTTCTGGAAGACCCAGAATATGAGATCTTCAGTGAGAAGAACACTCATGGTTGGGTTGAGGATGGCCTTTTAGAAGTGTCTTGCGCTGAATCAGGCAATTCCATATGCAAGGCTCAAAAAGGCTGAGTAACTTACCCAAGAAACTGGTAGACCTGTGAATGAGTCAAACCCAGGACGGCTGTTAAGGGACAGTTTGAAAGCTTGAAGGTTCCTCGAGATTAGCAGCCTCTTGAAGAACCAAAAACTGTTTCTCCTGTGCATTACCAATGCCCCCACACCCACCCCAAAGCATGAGGCTTTTTCTATCAAGCGTGAGAACCCAGGAGAAAAACATGACCAAAAGGAATTCCACTCAGAAGAGTCTGTAAACATTTCGTTCTCTCCTCCACTGCCATCACCACCGTACGGGTGTATTTCCCAAAGACAGTTTGTCCAAAGGATAATCTATCTGAAAACAGAAGCCCCTTCTGGAAGTTTCCATTGCTAGGAAGTTTTCTGCTCTTTGTGATGAAAACTGAGGAAGTTGGTGCTGTAGAATCCAAATCAGCCTTGGTTTAATTTCTACACAAGAGGCTAGGTAGAAGGTACAAGTGAGAGGAGGAAAAATGTATGTATATATATTTATAGGTACACTTGTTTAATTTCTCAGGAGACTGGTGTTACTAGACTGTACTTTTAGAAGAAGTAAATTAACTTTATACAATGTTTAAAGAAGATTGTATATTTAGGATCAAATGTGGGAAAAGGATAGTTTTGCCAAAGGCAACTGTTATCAAGGTTCTGAAATTAATTGGATGCTTTAATTGAGGTAGATTACTAGCTAATGCTTGCTTGAATACAGTAATTCTCCTATTAAATTATCTTTGAATAATTACCTGAAATTTCTCAGCTGCAGGGACTGATGGCTGTTTAATTGCACAGTGATGTTGCTATATAATTACTTAACAAGGTGTCCTGTAATAGTTTAATTCCCCTTTTGCTGAAAAAAGTGGATGATAAAGTAACCACAAATACTTGTTTTATAAAAAATAAATCACTGTAGGTTTTTTCCTTCAAAGATTATTTGATATTTGAAAGTAAATTAAATTAGTTCTAAATTTTTTATTTATATTCAGGTATTGATGATTTTTTGAGTAGAGCCTCTCTAACACATAATACATTAGCTAGTATTTCAAAGAACTGGAATATTCATTTTTAATTTTTGCTTATCCTGAGTATTTTATGACCCATTATTAAGTAACCAAGAAACCACTCCTTTCTGTTCGTTTTTATTGCATATTTTATCTAAGGTTTGCATATTAGGTATATAACCATTAAATGAATAATTAAATATTATTTAAATATGATCATATTTTACGTGGCAATGGAATGACAGAAAATTTAATGAATTACCTGAAATTATTTTGCCAATAATCTGCAAAGGAGGCAATTTCTACTAAGACATCGATTTATTAGCACTATTGGAATATCAACAATAAATATCTTCCGACTCTTATCAAGTTACTGTAATAGCACCATCCGTAGTTGTTGTCAGGTGCCATCGAGTCAGTCCTAACTCACAGTGACCCCGTGTCCAACAGAACAAAACACTGCCTGCTCCTGCACCGTCCTCACAGTCCTTGTTATGCTTGAGCCCCTTGTTGCAGCCACTGTGTCAATCCATCTCATTGAGGGTTTTTTGGTTTTTAATAGCACCATATAGTAAGCATCAACTAATACGAAAGCCAAAAGCAGAGGACACAATATATTTTAACACTTTTTCTTTCTTATGTAACTTAAACAACC
Organism: Trichechus manatus latirostris; assembly: GCF_000243295.1. NCBI lineage: Eukaryota > Metazoa > Chordata > Mammalia > Sirenia > Trichechidae > Trichechus > Trichechus manatus. The sequence goes on along the minus strand of NW_004444028.1, from coordinate 9,418,050 downwards.
ACAGCAAAAAAACCTGTTGTGATTGAGTCGATTCTGACTTAATAGCGACCCTATAGGACAGAGTAGAACTGCCCCACAGGCAGGGTTTCCAAGAAATGCCTAGTAGATTTGAACTACCAACCTTTTGGTTAGCAGCCAAACACTTAACCACTGTGCCACCAGGGCTCCTATGTAGCTTACTGATATAAAAACTATTAGAACAATTAGGAGGGCACAGCTGATTGGAGTGTTGACTGAAAAAGCAAATTGACATGAGTGTATTGCCAAACTTAGCATATTCAATATATTTCCAGGTTTGTCCTGGAATGCCTTAATGTTGTATATGCCCCCTTTATGCCAGAATCATGTGCTCGTTAAGCTCAATAACACCAACAATTTGTTGGCAAAAATTAGAACTGAAAACTATCTTGATTAATTAAGAGAATGAGTCACATTAACAAGATAAGAGATGTGATAGAGTGAAAGCAATTTCATTCACATGTAGAGGATAGACAAGAATACTCTATTTCCAATATGGCAGGAACAGTAAGAGCCATTGTGGAAAACTAGCTGAATATGAGACCTCACATTAGGTCTTTTTTCCTAAATAAACCTAATACTGAAATACCTAGATAGGAATGCAGAATCAGGAAGTCTCACCATCCTAAGCACTGAATGTGACCAAACTGGTGACGCTACATCAGTTTCCAATTAAACATATATATATATACACACACACACATATACGTAGTTCACAGATATAATACGTGCATCACTCGTAAAGATCAACAAACTCTTCAGAATCTGCAAGTTATTTATCCGGGCCCTGGTGGTGCAGTGGTTAAGAACTCGGCTGCTAACCAAATGGTCAGCGGTTCAAATCCACCAGGTGCTTCTTGGAAACCCTATGGGGCAGTTCTACTCTGTCCTATAGGGTCTCTATGAGTCGGAATTGACTCGATGGCAATGGATTTTTTGTTTTTGTTTTTTGTTTTTTTTTGTCTAGTATCATGAGTTTTATCCTACTTTGGCCTCAGTTTTTGGGTCAGATGAAAATATGGCACAGAAAACCCCTGTGATTTTGTACAAGGAATATAAGAAATGCAGGTGATCCACACTTTGATGAAATTATTCTCATAAGTTACAGCTATAGATGGACTCGTTGCCTGAGAAGCACACCTCAGACAGAGAAATGGACACTTTACTCGAGATGATTTTCCTTTTGCTGGGAATCCACAATCTACCAACTTGGCCTCATGTAAGTGAGTGTAATTAATTTTGCAACTAGTGAAAACTGTAATCAGTCACAACATCTTGAGACCTTTAACATTAAAATGGAGGTTTGAAATTCTGTTGAATGAGTAAGTAGAGGCGATGTGTTTGGTAATTTCAGCTGTTTGGCACTTAAACCAGTAACCACTTGCTGTTGAGTTGATTTGGACTCATGGCCACCCTGTGTATGTCGTAGTAGAACTGTGCTCTGTAGGGTCTTCAATGGCCGATTTTTTGAACGTAGATCACCAGGCCTTTCTGGGTGGACTCAAACTACCAACCTTTCAGGTTAACCATTTGCAACACCATGGAGTGCCAACAGCGTATCAAACTGGGGTTATGGATCGAAAACCAACCTGGAAAGTGGGCACAGCACTGTTTCTAGAAAATATACAGAAAGATTAGTCCAAAGGACTAATGGACCAAAACTACCACAGCCTCTACCAGACTGAGTCCAGTACAACTAGATGGTGCCCGGCTACCACCACCGACTGCTCTGACAGGGATCACAATAGAGGGTCCTGGACAGAGCTGGAGAAAAATGTAGAACAAAATTCTAACTCACAAAACAAGACCAGTAAGTCTGACAGAGACTGGAGAAACTCCAGAGAGTATGGCCCCCAGACACCCTTTTAACTCAGTACTGAAGTCACTCCTGAGGTTCACCCTTCAGCCAAAGATTGGACAAGCCCATAAAACAAAAGGAGACTAAACGGGCACAACAGCCCAGAAGAAAAAAAGAAAATACTATACACAGTGTGCAGACACCTGGTCAAGCCTGCCGTGTGCGCGTATGCATGGCAAACCCTCCCAAATCACTGTCCCACCAGGATGTGGGGGCAACAGCAATCAGGGCACAAGCTAATTCTTCTAAGGTCGTGGAGCCCCTTGCAGTGTGTACACTGCAGTAATTTATTTTTCTCTTAAATAGTAGTACCATGGCAACAATAAAAATAGGCAGCCATAGATGTTTCCTGTAGACACGACGATTTGTTATTTCTCCAAATAGCAACTGTGGATAAATCTCTCTATTTTTTCATCCAGGAAATATATCATGTACTTCACCAGAAAACGTTGTAATATTATCTTTTTAAAAAATCTTAGTTTGTTTATTTAAAATTGGAGCTTTGTTCCAATAATATGATTTAATCAGTGGGTGTGTCTAATACCACTGTGGGGATTGAATTCAGAATCAACTATGTTCATTTTTAAAAATAGATGTGGTCCTTGGATGAAAAGAATAGTCTGATTTATAAAAAGAGGACCTCATTTTCTTGTTTGACTTTTTTCTCAAATGGAAATATGTATCTCAGAAGTAATTATACAGGAAATGTTCCCTCAACTCACATATCCGCTCACCCCTAAAATAAAATAAAATGAGATTTCCTCATATGGCTCCAAAAGGAAGGAGGCGACCCTCTCTGTTCATCTTCTTGATGCATCTTCTGCCAAAAGACAAATGTCAAGTTAAATAGACAAGACAAAATAGAAACGTCCTCTTAGGAGGAAACTGCATTGTCCTGCAGGGCATGGATGTGTATTTACGATGCTGCCACTCACATCCAGTGACCTGAGGTCGGTTCTTCACTGGGATTCACGTTTTGACCACAGTTATGTCGAACTTTGATCAATTTTCCTGCCAACAGATCTGGAGTTGCATTTTAAGCCTGAACTGAGCTCATGTTCTTCCTTTATTCCAGCACAAAAGCTGAGAACCACAGCCTCACTGAAGCATCCCTGAAATCATCTGTGCTTCACGGGTGATGTGCGATATGACAGTTCTCTTGTTCCACAAACTTGACGGACTTCTTTCCACTGTAATCTGAGGAGAATTACTTAACTTTTTATGGCATTAGCTCTCTCATCTGCAGACCTAGAGTTTTAGACTAGAATGAGTAGTTCACAAACTTTATTATGCTTAATAATATTAAATTTGATTTTTAAAAAGGTGTATTCTTAGGTTTCAGCACCAGAGATTCTGGTTTGGAGGACCGAGGAGGGTCTTGGGCATCTGCGTTTTCAGAGGCTCCCCAGGAGATTCTGATACAGGCAGACCATACTTTGATGAACGTGGCTTTAAATGATCTCTGAGATCCCTTCCAGAGTCTAGCCTCTTCAATCAGTTCATGAAACCCCAAAGATCAAATGGAATTATGTATAAACTGGTTGAGGAACCCAGATGAAACCGTATGTCACGTAGAAATAATATTAAACAGCTTAAGTTTGTTAAGCGTTTTTTTTTTTTTAAATCTGGGCAGCTTTATTCTAAGCCCTCTATAAGAATTAACTCATTGATCCTCAGAACTATATTAGGAGTGATATTATTATGTTTGTTACACAAGTGGGGAAGCCGTGGCACAAAGAGGGTCAGTAATTTGCTGAAGGTGGAATGGGGTCTTGAGGAATGAGTAAGCATTCCCCGGGCTGCCAAGGGCGCTCTAGGTGGAGAGAGGAGAAGGCACAGAGGCCCAGATCTGTGAAAGTGCATGAATTATTCAAGACCAGCAAATGCTGCTGTGCCTGGAGCCCAGGTGGCTTTGGGGAGCATATGAGGAGGGAGGCAGGAGGAAGGAGAGGGTAGGCAGAGAGTTTTGACATCAAGCTGAAAAAAGTAGCTCAGGGCCTAGTTTACTGAAGTACTTACATGATACATTGAGGGGTTTAGGCTTTCTTTTTTTCGTTATACAGTACAAACTATGGCAAAAAAGTCAACTGTGTATATAATGTATAATTTAATGTACTTTATAATGTGTAATATACATACAGTACAGTATAATGTATTTATAACATATTCTTTATAAAACAATAATTTTATTAAGAATGCTTCACTAAGAAAATGAATAGGAACACGCATTAGAAGTTACGTACAAGGCTACTCATAAACAGTTATTTATAATACTAACAATTGGGTAACAACACAAGTGTTCAACCATAGAAGATTCTTGCAATACATCTTTGTATATGCATATAATAGAGCATCATTTAGCCATTAAAATGTTTTAGAAAAATATTTAATGACATAGGAAAATGCTTATGATGTAATGTTACATTTTAAAAGCAGGTTATTGAGCAGTATATACAATGTAATTCCAACTTCGTGAAAAATTTGTACAGGTATGTGATTGTGTTATGCGTATGGAAAAGGCTGAAACATTGACAGAGTTCTCACAGCTAGTTGGGATTCTGCATGATTTTCATTCTTTCTATTTTTCCATGTTTTACAAATTCTCTATTAATAAATGTTATATTTTAATGTAAAATAAGTGTAATAAAGTACAATATATAGAAAAATTTTCCATGTGAATTGAAGAAAAAAAAAAGATTCTGTAATAAAGCATCTAACTAATCAGGAAGCCCCGTTTCTTTGCTTTCCAGTTAAGTGCGATGAATCCAGTCTCCCAGCACAAATGGCTTCAACATCATCCCAACTGTCTTTTGCTTCTGGGTGCTCACCTGCATGGAAATTTAGGAAGGTATGTAGCTTTACGGTGCTTCCTCACAACTACGACCTTCGCAGTGTGGTTCTCCGACCTAACAGCATGTATGCCGTGGACTTAGCAGACACCTGTGATGGGGCAGAGGTGGGGGGGGGATCGGGTTGTCTCTTCCGTACCTTTTGCTAAGCACCATAGAAAGGCACTGTGGCAGTGGTAGTAGGTCATTTGTGTCACTTCACAGGCCACCTGTCGCCAAGCCGAATCAAAGCTCACGGACAAGAGATTCTAAGAATTGTTGACAGCAGGGACTTCCCTTAAAGTCTAAGGAGCATTGCTCAAGGGTGCTTAGCACCTGAAGAGCATAGGATGGTCGTTTGAATGTGAGAGTAGCGGCCTACTTACAGACAATCGAATCTTCGGGGGTCGAGAGCCTGATGCCTTTGGTTGTGGGGACAGCATTCTGAGTGTGCTCTCTGAAGCCGCTCTGTAGAGTCAGCCACAGGAAGCTTCCTATGTGCTGTGTGTGTTAACTTGTCATATAGTATCTGCGGTCACCCCTAGGGTTGGGTGACATTACTATCCCCATTTTACATGTGAAGGAACTGAGGTACGCAGAGGCTTAAAAACTTGTGCAAGGTTGTACTATCACCCTGTCTTGAGGGTCTCACATGTGCCGGACTCCAGTGCCTCTGGATCACCGTGCTGAAGCACTGTGCTATCAGCACTTCCCAGGTTTTAATTTCACTCCTTACAACAACCCTGAGAAGTATCACTGTGTCCATTTTTCAGATGAGAAAACAGGCTCGTTTTAAGAGAACATGGAAACACCCGTGGTTTTACCTAAAAGGAGAACCGCCAGGTGGGAAGGAGCAGCCGAGCAAGTGACCCCTACTTTCCATGCCTTGGCTTTCCCTTCCCCCTGCTGCCCCCACCACGCAGGCCCCCAAAATATTAGTGTTCTTCCCTGTAAAGGTTGCGTCCAAATACAGATTGGAACGTTTTGAAGAAAGACTTTCCTAAATGCCAGGCAAGAAGAGAGCAGGTCTCCAGACAGAAGTAGTTGAATCCCTGCTCTGACACTTAATGTTGGTTAGGCTTTAGGCAAATTTCTTAATTTCTCAAGGATTCATTTTCTTCATCTGTAAAATGAAGATTATAATGGTAGTAATGTCCTAGAGTTGGAAACCCTGGTGGTGCAGTGGTTAAGAGGTTGGCTGCTAACCAAAAGTTGGCAGTTTGAATCCGCCAGCTGCTCCTTGGAAACCCTCTGGGGCAGTTCTACTCTGTCCTGTAGGGTCGCTGTTATGGTTTGCATTATGTCCCCCAAAAAATGTGTGTATCAGTTTGGCTAGGCCATGATTCCTGATACTGTGTGAGTTTCCTGTATGTTGTAAACCTGCCTCTATGATGTTAATGAGGGAGGATGGGTGGCAGTTGTGTTAGTAAGGCAGGACCTGATCTACAAGACTGGTTTGTGTCCTGAGGCAATCTCTTGAGATATAAAAGACAGAAGTGAACAGAGAGACAGGGGGACCTCATACCATCAAGAAAGCAGTGCCAGGAAGAGAGCGCGTAGTTTGGACTGGGGCCCCTGCACTGAGAAGCTCCTAGTCCAGGGGAACACTGAAGAGAAGAAGGCTGAGAGAGAGAAAATGCCTTCCCCTGGAGCTGACACCCTGAATTTGGATTTTTAGCCTACTTTGACTGTGAGGAAATAAACTTCTGTTCGTTAAAACCATCCACTTGTGGTATTTCTGTTGTAGCAGCACTAGATGACTAAGACAGTCGCTATGAGTTGGAATTGACTCAACATCAACGGGTTTTTTTAATGTCATAGAGTGAGGATTAAATGCAACAATTCTTTTTTTTGTTATTGTTCTATTTTATTTTATTCCATTTTTTAAAAAATGTGCATTTATTTTACAATCATATTTTAAGCATCACTACATAAAATGTACATTATGACAATTTTATATATCTCAATTAGGTATCCTCTGTATTTTTTTATTGTACTTTAGATGAAGGTTTACAGAACAAACTAGCTTCTCATTAAACAGTTAGTACACATACTGTTTCATGGCATTCATTGCCAACCCCACGACATGTCAACACTCTCCCTTCTCGACCTTCCGTTCCCTATTACCGGCTTTCCTGTCCCCTCCTGCCTTCTAGTCCTTGCCCCTGGGCCGGTGTGCCCCTTTAGACTCGTTTTGTTTTACGAGACTGTCTAATCTTTGGCTGAAGGGTGAACCTCAGGAGTGACTTCATTACTGAGCTAAAAGGGCATCCGGGGGCCATATTCTCAGGGTTTCTCCAGTCTCTGTTAGGCCAGTAAGTCTGGTCTTTTCTTCTGAGTTAGAATTTTGTTCTATATTTTTCTCCGTCTCTGTCCGGGACCCTCTATTGTGATCCCTGTCAGAACAGTCAGTGGTGGTAGCCGGGCACCACCTAGTTGTGCTGGACTCAGTCTGGTGGAGGCCGTGGTAGTTGTGGTCCATTAGTCCTTTGGACTAATCTTTCCCTTGTGTCTTTAGTTTTCTTCATTCTCCCTTGCTCCTGAAAGGGTGAGACCAGTGGAGTATCTTAGATGGCCACTCACAGGCTTTTAAGACCCCAGACACTACTCACCAAGGTAGAATATAGAACATTTTCTTTATAAACTGTGTTATGCCCCGAGGCCATGGTCCCCACAGAGACACTTCCTTTAAAGCACTCAACAAAGTGTCTGTCATATTGCAAGTGGTCAGGAAATGATAGCAACAATAATAATAACAGGGAGGGCGTTAGTTTTTTGGGTTTTTTTTTTCACTAGACTTTATTTTTTAGATCTGGGTTTTTTGTTTACAGAGAAATTGTACAGAAAGTACAGAGAGTTCCCATGTACCCTCTCTCCCCCCGCATGCTGTGGGACGTGTTACCACTGATGAGCCAATATTGATACGTCGTATTAACTGAAGTCCATAGTTTCTATTAGGGTTCGCTGTTTGTGTAGTACAGTCCTATGCGTTTTGACAAATGCATAAGGTCATATGTCCACCATTACAGTATCCTGCAGAATAGTATCACTGCCCTGAAGATGCCCTTGGCTTCGCCTGTTCATCCTCCCTGCCTGCTTCAGGTAGCCACTGATCTTTTTATTGGCTCTTTAAAAACCAGTTGCCATCGACTTTGTTTCTACTCACGGCAACCCCATGTGTGTCAGAGTAGAACTGTGCCCCACAGGGTTTTCAATAACTGATTTTTTGGAAGTAGATCGCCAGGCCTTTCCTCCTGAAAACATGGTTTTTAATATCTGTTTAATATTTCACATCTCATACTTTATTTAGTCCTTGCATAATTATTTCTAAAGGGGACCGTTTATCAAGTCAAGTCCACTAAACTACCCAAATCAGATGAGGTAAGGTACGCAAAGAGCTGCACAAATCTAAGCAACAAGCATTTGTTATGTTAGTTTTATCTCCCCAAGTTGATTACTATATTGTCACGAAAGGGTTATACTGCTTTCCTAGTCAACAAGTTTTGCACAGTGTTGGTCAGAACTAGCTGTCAGGGTTTAACCTTTTTTTTTTTTTTTTAATTGTTGCAGTTTAAATGAAGTTTACTTTTCAACTTAGTCTTCCATACAAAAATTGATACATACATTGCTATGTGACTCTAATTTCTCTCCCCTTACTGTGACAGCACACACCGTTCCGTCCCTGATTCCCTATGTCTATTCAACCAGCACCTAACCCTCTCTGCCTTCACATCTCACCTCCAGACAGAAGCTGCCCGTTTAGTTTCTTGTATCTATTTGAGCTAAGAGGCACACTCCTCACAAGTATCACTTTATGTCCTACTGTCCAGACCAATCCCTGTCTGAAGAGTTGGCCTCAGAAATTGTTTTAGTTCTGGGCTGATAGAGAATCCAGGGGCCATGCTTTCTGGGGTTCCTCCAGTCTCAGTCAGACCATTAAGTCTGGTCTTCTTACTAGAATTTGACTTCTGCACCCCACCTTTCTCCTG